>NC_058416.1:48858447-48924923 GCF_002201575.2 Neomonachus schauinslandi
AAAAAAAAAAAAAATGCTCCTGGAGTGCCTGGGTGGCTCAGTTGGTTGAGTGTCCGACACTTGATTTCAGCTCAGGTCATGATCTCAGGGTGGTGAGATACAGCCCCACGTTGGGCTCCACACTCAGGACGGAGTCTGCTTGAGATTCTCTCTCTCCCTCTGCACCACCCCCTACTCACTCTCTCTGAATAAATAGAATCTTAAAAAAAAAAAACAAAAAAAAAAGTTCCTAGCCCTTCCCATTGAAAAGGCCAAGAAACAATGCTTTTGCCAATATCACACTGCCTTGATTACTTTAGCTTTTATAATCTTTGAGTAAAGAGTGTTTGTCCTATGACTTCATTCTTCCTCAGTATAGTGTTGGCTATTCTGGGTCTTTTGTCTTTCCATGTAAGTTTCAGGATCAGTTTATAGCAAGGTTGCAAGATATAAAGTTAATATACAAACATTAACTGCTTTCTTATATACCAACTATGACAAATTGGAACTTGAAATTAAAAACAGTATCATTTACATTAGCACCAAAACCTCTGAAATCTTTGGGTATAAATAAAAAAAAAAAATGTACAAGAACTATATGAGGAAAACTACAAAACTCTCATGTGAGAAATAAAAAATCTAAATAAATGGAGAGATATTCTATGTTCATAAAGACTCAATATTGTTAAGATGTCAGTTTTTCCTAACTGATCTATAGATTCAATGAAGTCTCAATCAAAATTCCAGCAAGTTATTTTACAGATATTGACACTCACTTACTAGTTCCACAAGTTTTCCTGTCAATTCTTTGGAAATTTCTACATAAACAATCATATCATCTGCAAATAGTTTTGTTTTTTCCTTTCCAATCTGCATACCTTTTATTTTCTTTTCTTGTCTTATTGCATTAGCCAGGACTTTAGTCCAATGCTGACTAGGAGTGGTTTCATCATGAATAAGTTTTCCTTTATCTCATAAATGGGGATTTTGTCCAATGCCTCTTCTCATTCTACTGATATGGTCATGATTTTTTTCCTTTAGCATAATGATGTTATGGATTACATTAATTTTTGAATGTTGAACCAAACTAGTACACCTGGAATAAATCCCACTTGGTAGTGCGTATAATTATTTTTATGTTATTGGATTCAATTTGCTAACATTTTGCTGCAAATTTTTAAATCTGTGTTCATGAGAGATATTGGCTTATAGTTTTTCTTTCTTGTAATGTCTTTGTCTGGTTTGGTAATTAATTAAGGTAATGTTGGCTTTTATTTCCTGGAAGAGAATATAGAGAGTTGGTGTAATTTCTCTCTTAAATGTTTGGTAAAATTCACCAGTGAATCCATCTGGGCCTGCTGCTTTTGGTTTTGAAAGGCTATTAATGATTCCATTTCTTTAATATAGATACAGGTGTATTCAGATTATTTCTCCTTGTGTGTGTGTTGGTATATTTCGTCTTTTAAGGAATTGGTCAGTTTCATCTAAGTTATCAAGTTTGTGGGCATAGTTGTTTACTGTTCTTTTAATGTCCATGGGATCTGTAGTGATGGCACATCTCTTGTTCCTAATTTTAGTAATTTGAGTCCTCTTTTTTTTTTTTTAGATAACCTGGTTAGAGGTTATCAATTTTATTGATCTTTTCAAAGAATCAGTTTTTTGTTTCCTTGATTTTTCTGTGATTTCCTGTTCTCAATTTCACTGATTTTTGCTGTTTTATTTCTTTTCTTCTGGTTACTTTGGATTTAATTTACTCTTCTTTTTCTAGTTTCCTAAGGTGGAAGCTTAAATTAACCATTTTATATCTCTTTTCCTAATGTATCTATTCAATGTTATAAATTGCCTTCTAAGAGCTTTCACTGCATCCCACAAATTTTGTCCAGTTGTATTTTCAAAACATTTTTATTTCTCAAGACTTTGACCCATGTTATTTGGAAGTGTGTTGTTTAATCTCCAAGAACTTTGAGATTTTTCTGACTAGCTTTCTGCCAGATTTCTGGCCTTCAGAACTATAAGATCATAAGTTTCCATTGTTTTAAGCCATTATATTCATGGTAATTTTTATAGCGGCAAGAGGAAACCACTACAATACTCTTGTGCTATACATACATACGCTCTTAGTATTTTGAACCTCAGTCTTTCTTCAGAATGGTTTGGCCGTGGTTAGGGCTCTTTGATTTGGTTGCTTCCCTATTTCCCTATTAAATAAGGGTATCACCTTTAAAAGCCTTCTCCAATCTGTACGTCAATGTTCCACTCAAGATATTAATTGGTGCCTGGGTGGCTCAGTTGGTTAAGCGACTGCCTTCGGCTCGGGTCATGATCCTGGAGTCCTGGGATCAAGTCCCACATTGGGGTCCCTGCTCAGCGGGGAGTCTGCTTCTCCCTCTGACCCCTCCCCCCTCTCATGTGCTCTCTCTCTCTCTCATTCTCACTCTCTCAAATAAATAAAACTCTTTAAAAAAAAATTTTAAAAATCATAAAAGATATTTGTTAAAAAAAAAAAATTGGTGCTCTATAGAAAGGAATAAGAGAGACAGGAAGGGAGGGTAATACTCTTAATTATATGAAAAGTAAAGAATATTTGACTTGAAAATCAGCCTTTCAGAAGGCTGCCGTATTTCAGAAGGCTGCCGTATTTGAGAATGCAAGGACCTGATGTGAAGAGGAACCTAAAGCATGAACACATTACATTTGATTAGAGCATGAGTGCAAAGGCAGCATTACCTAACAGTCTCACTGATATGTCATCAACTCAGTGATCAATGGGCTCTGTTCCAGATCTTGTCTTACCCTTTCATATTACGCTTTTAAGGTTTTTTTCTGTTTGTTTAACAAAATGAGTTTATCAACTGGTTTTGTTTTTAAAGGAAAAAAAAAAAACCGTTTGCCAAATGATCATTCGTCAGCAATTACCTGAAATAATTTTTGGTGTTCTACTTTAATTCATGCCTTCATTCTATCTTATAAACTATCACTACTCTGTAATGCACCATTTAAAAGTTTTCCCTGTCAGTAAGTTTGGGAAATGCTACACTCTAAGACTAACAAATAATTTGAACTTCTGTGAAGGATGAATAACTGTCAATGATAAAAAATATAAATCAGATTTTCTAAAATGTCTTTATTTTAAAAACCTATACAATTTCAATTTAATAAAAAATATTGCCATGAAATATCTAATTTTACAGCAACAGAAATACAGTTAGTTAGAGGTTATCCAAAAATAAATTCACAATTTTAAAGTTGGAATACACATGTTTTTTTCAAATAAACAATTAAAAGATTTTGTTTCAGATGGTTTTCCTCTTAAACATTCCAGATACACATACTGAATCTTTTGAACTAGAACCAGACAACCTCTCAATAATGACAAATAACTGCTTCTATTAACTTGAGAAATAAAATAACTCCAAACCATTCAATTACTGATTTAGTCACAAAACACTAAAAAAGCCAAATAAATCATTGCTTTAAAATGTCTATCTTTTGAAAATGAAATCTACATCTGAATTATGAAGAGGAATAAACGTTTTATAGAAAAAGTTGTGTCTTCCTGACTGGTTGACTGATTTTCTATCAAATTTATCCTATTCAGACTACTTTCACAATATCCTGAAAGAGTGTGAGGTGTTAAAATACGAAAAGCTTCTTTGGCCCTTTAGATAGAGGTACCTTAAATGTAAACAATTGTAATGACAGCCTTCTAGATGTGGGCACCCATGTCCTATACTGAGCTGGAGATGTATGTAACTTGTTTCTCAAAGACATGATAATTTCCTTTCCAATAATAGATTTGATATATTGAGATATGTTTTCAAATACCTTAAAAACCAAAATTCACATAAAGAATACTTTCAAAAGATCAGAGAAAAGCATTATATAATATTACATTGTAAGTTTTATTAATGGTAAATGTTTGCATTTATTTTTAAAAGCTTAGCTCTTGCTAAGTGTTTTTTTAACAAAAGCTAATAAGCAAGAATCATTTGCCATACAGAAACTATATTCACGAGCAAGACTTTTAATCAAGTGGGAGCTAAAAAAAACACTGGAAAAAATACAAAGCAAAACAGTGCTATGCGTCAATTAAACTGCTTTCTATCACACTGAATATATTGTATTTAGAATGACAAGACTACTGAAATTAACAGAAAAACAATTTTGTGGATTCAGGCTAAGTAAGGCTAGCATTAAGAACATGCAATCCATGATTTCCTTTAAAAAATGTTTTTAAACCGAATCACTTGAACAAAAAGTCTTTTTTTCATGAGGGGAAGACAATCTGTGTTTACCAAACAGATCCTCCTTTCATATTAAAATAGCAAACTGTATGAACCCTAGCTCTTCTTCCCAGATGCTACTTATACATGACTTTGTATAATGACTTATAGAATTACTTTTCTGGTAACAGTGTCATGGCCGTAAATAATCAGTTTTTTAAAAACAAATATCAAGTGCAAATCTAGAAAACTTCCTTTAAAGAATTACCCAAACCCAGCACACATGCTGTATTGCTATTACACAAGCTGAGCAATACGCCTTATAAACGTGTGTGTGATGATACACTCACACTAAAGACAGCCTTCTATAAAGTCTTAGTAGTGTTGCCAAGTTAATAATTCTTCCAAGGCACTGAAAAATTATGTAGATGGACTTTCCAAAATATAATTAACAATTGCTTAAACTGTTACAAAGCCCTGAGTCAGAACTTTCAATAGCTTCCTGAAATTATAGATTTTAGACAAAACGGCATATTTGTTTATTTTATAGAAAATTACAAGACCATTTTGCATTTGGGAGGAAAGAAGTCACATTTATGAAACAAGTCATGTAGACTGTACAGGAAAAGTAAAACACTCAGCAATATTATCTTTCTTACACATTTTGTACATGTCAGTCACCATGTGTCGTTATGGATTTACGCACCAAATTGATGTGGCAAGTCACCCTTCCTGTACCTACTGCTTAAATCCTCAACAACGTAAAAATTTCAATTTGAACCTCGGGTTCCCATCTCTTCCTTAGTCACAAAAAAGAATAAAAGCTGGAAAAGTAATACTCTGACAGAAAAGGAGGTAGAAAATGCCAATGTAGCAACCTACAATTTTAATTCATCAGCTCCACTAACTGGTTCATATTTTCATACTCTAGTTTCATCCTCTACTAACCATTTATGAGTAAACTGAGTCTCAATCTAAAGGATTTTCCCCCTCGCTACAGCAAAGCAATGTACACATGAGACAGCATTAAATAGTTTTTCCTCAAATTTAATGTTTTAAAGAAGTACAACTGTGATTATTAATACTGCTATAGTTTCATATATATATAAAACATATATATATATAAGTTTGGAACTTACATATATATAAGTTCCAAGGCTATCATATGATTATCAAGTAATATCAGTAAGCATTCCTATCATAATATTCAAGCAAATAAAATTAGGTTGCGTTTTTGAGAGAAAAAACATATTTTGAGACCATTACAAGGAGACTTAAAGACAACTAACATTTTTGACAAGGCACACATAGTCTGTGAAAATCTATCACCTTCCCCATTCACTACAAATTCAAAGCTAACCTAATTCTAATGTTGAAAATGTGCCCCCCCCACCCCGGGCTCCAAATGAAGTAACAAACCCTTCCAATTAACAGACAATTAACCCCAACCCAATTATGATTTGTAACAGCTGGGATGAAGGGAAGAAATTCTGTCATCCCCCAAATCTTAGGAACTTAATGTTGGCCATGACTTTAAATCTTGCAGACACAAACTATTAAGAAAATTCAGGTTGTTTCTTGATTTATATTTAATCAAAACTGTTCCACTGGGGGGAGAAAGGGAGTTGTTCAATGTGTATAATAGAGTTTCAGTTCTGCAAGGCAAGAAAGTTCTGGATAGCCATTTAATAACGTGAATATACTTAGCACTAATGACCTGTACACTTAAAGATGGTAAATTTCATGTTAAGTGTTTTTACAATAAAAAAATGCAAAAAAAAATTCTATTCCAAAAATTCAGTTTTTACACAAATTATTACTGTATCATTTTAGAGACTCTGACAGGATAGGTGCTTTTCCTTTGGACTTTTTTTAAAGCCAGATGTATTAAACCGTGTAGTTTACAAAGCAATTGTCAATTAAACGACACTAAAAACTGGTTGAAGGGTTTTTATCATTCAATCAAGTATACTCTTTCTGCTTACTGCTTTGATGAAATCTACATGATTTTTTTAAACCTTTTTCTCTAAATTCAAACATTGACTTTTCTTTCTTACTTGTTGCAACTGCTTACTGTTTCCCTATCCTACCACATCACTAAGTCTCTTAGTTCATAAGCGTAACTAATTCCCAGTCAAAAAGGAATTCATAATAAACAAGAACATGACCCAGCAAGCTCTGAAATTTGAACTGGACAAATCCTAAGCAGCATGCATTTCAATATGCTAAAATGCTCTTACAGGCTAAAGCCATCAAAGATACAAATTTAAGAACGCTATTTTCAACATCATCAACTAATTTTATGTCTCAGTAACTAGCTGGTCAATTTGCAATGTTTAAAATTACAAACATCTTGTCCAATTATGATTTGGCCAGCTAAATTAAACATTTGTCTAATATACTATTCCTACACTAATTGAAAATGATCTCTTGAAAAGCCTTCTGGCTCCCAACAAAATTAAATACATATATAGTATAAGCAGTAAGAATGTTAAATTATGTGAACCAAAACGAGTAGAATAGCACCATCTGGTAAGTTCTGTGTGTTTCGGGCAACAAAGCTTAGTCTTAGAGAAGAAAATGTGGTAGGAGTAAGGGGGTACAGAGAAGGAATCCAAATGACAACTCTTCTGAAACATTAGGAAGAAATGTTATTAGTACCTTTGGATCCCTTCTTGACTACAGATTTCTTCAAATGTACAACTGCTGCATGATAGATTCTGTGTGTGCTAAGATGCTGACCACTTTTTTCAATGTTGTGTATCTAGCCCCTAAGGCCCAATAAATTTTTGAATGTCTGTCTGTTATGTTTTTTTTAATGATTCTAGGAAAAGTAAAAGCTCTTCTGAGGCACATGATGATGAGCTGATGAGAAGGAAACATATCTAACTGGGAAAGTGCTGCTGAGAGACATTAAGAGGTAGCAATTTCACAGAATTAGAAGGAAGTCACTTAAACAACTCAGTTCTTAATCTTACTCTTGCTCACAAACACAAAACAAATTTAAAATAATTTATCAGATGCTTGAAAACATTGAATAGAGAAACACCTTCTATTCATTAAACAGATTTCAAAGTGGTACAAATATAGAAAAACCCAAAAGTATACAGCGTTATAATCATAGTGACCTTAATGACTTTTTGTAACAGTTTGTTTATTGTATTTTTAATGTAGAAGAAATGAACTAGTCTGGAAAATGAAACTGCCTTTTAGGGATGTAAGTTTAAGCACTGCAAGCTCCAAAGACAAAAAGGATTTAAGTAAAGCAGAGCTCTAGACTACAGAATTCACTGGGTGGCCAAACCATGCACAAGTCAGCCAGGTGTTTCCTCCTCTCCAGCTGATCTAGTGGAAAAGAGATGGGCAGCCTATGGCATGGAAGAAAAAAAATCCTGACTTTCACTATTTTCAAATCTGAAAGAAAATAATCTATTTCTTTAAGTGAACATCATGTCAGATGTTCTCTCTATAACTTTAAAATATGGCTTAAAAAATAGCCTCAGTGGCCCTTTATTAGATAACTGAATCTATATAAATTTTCAAATTTAAAATTTATAAAAATTTTACTGTTCTAAATCCTAAGTTTTTCAGCTAAACACAGATATGGAATTACTGACACTACAAAATCAGCCAGCAAAGCTCACCACTGTTTTCACCAGAACTTGCAAAGGCAGCAGCCATTAAATTGCCAGGAATATTCTTAAATTTAGTTGTCATAACAACAACAAAAAAACCCTAAAAAAAAAAAAACCCCAAAAAACAAACAAAAAGAAAGAAGAACCAGAATTAAAGAAAGGAAAAGAACTACCAGATAACTACACCCTTAGGAAGAAGCTTATGGACAGTATATAGTAGACACCACTGTAAACAGCCGGTATTTTTATAACCTAGCAGCAAGGACCCCAAGACACTTATGTATATGTAGATTCATCCTAGACAGAGTAAGACTACTCATTCAAAGGAGCGAAAATTATCAGATGCTCTAGAATCAGAGTGAAAAAAACAAAAAAAACAAAAAACTACAGGTAATTAGACATATTTCTGTAAATGTCCTGGTCACTCTTTCTAAAGTATTTATTATTAGGTTACTTACTATGTCTTGGATACTGTTGGCAATTTAAATAATATCTTCACCTGTAGGTATATAGAGAGTGCTTTCTTTACAGCAAGCCTTAGCAACTGAAAGAAAATGGAAGTAGGGCTTATGATGAAGATAGAACCAGTATCACTGTCAGAATTAAAAAGATACGGACAAGGAAAAGATTGCTGCCTTGGGACAATGCGTTATTCTCCTCAGATCACTGGGGTACTATTCAGTACACGAGAAAAGCTACATGGAACCTCAGAAGCCCAAAAAGGGCAACATTATCTCACTGGTCAGATCAAGCCTGGATAAGTAACCACAGGGAAAACTGAGGTACACTTTTCACAGATTTTTTTTTTTTTTTTAAAGGCTGGTAAACAGAACAGTGTATAGATTAGTATATATGAAAGGCAACTGTTAATGGTCAGTTAATAGGTACTCATTTATTGGCCACTTCCCCCACTTCAGTTCCCCACTATGACTGCTTGTTTTTCCTTTTCATGTCAATCATCATGAAACTAGAAATTTGATTCAAGTTAAACAATCTTCCTTTTAAATCTAGAAATTAAGCTAAATGCAAAGTCACTGCTCTCTCATTCCATGCTTCCATTTACTCTAAGAATTCAGAATCAATCGTTTGCATAACTTTTTATCTTAAAAAGATAATCCTCTCTTCAGTATTAACTATATAAAACTTGTATTATAATTTTGTCATTTAACACATGTGACCTAATGGTTTGACTTGTCCCGTTCACTTGATGCATGACTGTTCTGAGTACCTGTGTCAACCCACTGTGTAAAATCATGATAAACTGAAGGACAGCTGATCGTAGGAACTACATTTCTCGAGGTCTAACAAATTTATAAACTATAAGAAAAGATGCAATAAAAACAAAAATAACAGATCCTTAAAGGATTTTCCCTTAGAAGTGACAAGTAAATTACCTATGAATTACATGGATTTGATGTTTCAAATTAAAAGAAACAAAAACAAAAAACACAACTTCAAACACTGTCTTGTAGAGGTTTTTTGTTCTGGCACATTTACAGTCTAATTACACTCTAGGAAAGAAACTATGATATTAAAAATTAATTCATTAGAACCTCCACCTGGCTTAACAGATTAAGATTACTAAGAGCTCATGACCAAATACTTCAGCTAAGAAAACACAGAGTTTCTTAATTAATACAAAAGAATCCTTCGTTCAATAGCCTTGCGACAAATAGGACATTCACTCATTCGGTCTCCACAGAGCTGGCACGTTCCATGGCCACAGAGGAAAATCATATTCTTCAGTCGGTCCAAACACACAGGGCACATGGTCTGGAATGTGAGATAACAGAGTAGTAAATGCTGAGACATTTTACATTTTGAAACTGTAACATGTAACAACTTTGTAACATCATTTTCTTTTGTTGTTTCAATCTTTTGTTGCTCTAAAATTAAAAAAAAATTTTTTAATTTTAAAAATTTTGAACAGTTAAAATGTCATCCCTATAAAATAGAAATATTGGTTGTACTGTCAGGACTGTATCAAACGCACAACCTAAAATAAATACTATATAAAACAAAAAATGCAAATGCCAAAATCTAACAGGAAATGGATAAAAATAGCCGCATTCAGTCTGAGTCAGATTCCCCAACTCTGGGTACTATGCTGCTCTTGTAAGAAAACATGACAATCTATCAGGCCAATGGGAGAGGGGAAGCAGCATAGAGATGTCCCTAAAAATACACGCCACACGCTAGGATACAATCTCAGCCCTATTATCACTCCCACTTTAAAAACGAGGAAACTGAGGCTTCATGGGGCTAAACACTTCCCCACAGCAGGCCACAATGTGAACTGGGGTTCTGTGGCCCAGAGCTCTTGCTCTGAAACATGCTTCACTGGATTACTATCAATGTAGAATCCCCTTATGTTAAAAACAATTAGCGTTACATATTAATAAATGTAACTTCATGAACTCAGAAAAATTTAGAAGTATGTTAGGTATACTTTTGTGAAAACCCTCTAGGAAAGCAGATATTCATTCATTCACAAAAACACATTTTACACTTTATATTTATAAAAATATATTTTACCTTAATATATCACAATGCTTCATTCTGAATTGTATCTTTTCCCAAATTACACAGAAATGAAATAACTAAAAAAGAATGTCTAGATTAATAAACTAGGCCTAAGGCCTATATGAAAATGTAGTTACCAACTTTGACAATACCAGAGATCACTGTGGTAGGGAGGGGGAAGGAATTGTAATCTAAATTGTTAACCACAGCCTCCTGAAGAAAATTTTCACATTTATCTATCTTAAAGTTTGAGAAACAAAGTTGTAGAAAATTATATATTTTTTTATTTTAAAAAGCCAAACCAGCCTTTTAGTGCCATTAAAATAGTTTCTTTTCCCTTAAATTTTCAAGAGTTATATGCTATCAATTAATAACTCTTATTTCCAAAAGTAAACACATCTGCACAGCCTAGGTTAAATTACTTTGAGATTAATATATCTTAATACCACATGAAATTACATTGGGGTAATAGAAAGACTGGAGATTTAAAATTTAAAAAGGAGGGGCACCTGGGTGGCTCAGTTGGTTAAGTGTCTGCCTTCGGCACGGGTTATGATCCCAGGGTCCTGGGATCGAGTCCCACATCGGGCTCCCTGCTCATTGGGGAGCCTGTTTCTCGCTCTGCCTGCTGCTTCCCCTGCTTGTGCTCTCTCTCTCTCTCTGACAAATAAATAAAATCCTTAAAGAAATAAAATAAAATTTTAAAAGGGTTATTCAGCTACTTTGTCTCGGTAACCTTGAAGGGGTCCCTGCAAGAAATCCCATCCATCAATCCTCAGAAAATGAATTTTCCTGTAACTGTTTAAATATTTTAGTGATGCAATATGGTCATGAAGATTATTTAAGGGAGAAGAAACTTCTTTGGAGTGCTAAACTTGGATAAAGGTAAAGCTGAATTTTTTAGGATACATAATAGGGCTCAAAAAGTGCCATTATTCATTTTAAGAACAATTTTAATTCACCATTAGGAGATGAAATGCTTTTCAGAGAAGATGTATTCAAAAATCAGTTTACCTTTCTAGAAGTGTCTTATAGGAAAGGAAATGAGATTCTAAGGAGCTTCAAGATTTTTGAAATGTTCCATTTTATATTAGAATGAGCTAAATATGTTCCTATTTTTATGTTCCTACATAAGAACTGGCAAATGCATGTTTATCTTTCCCTATTCACTATACAGTAAGTGTTACTAGGTGCAAGATTTCAAAAGAAAAACTAGCTTAGTCATAGAGTTTTCATCTTTTCAGATGGAAAAGTATATTCCTAGTAAATATATATGTTTAATTCTAAATTACTGTAGCTACCATATTACTATATCACAAAGGTCATCAGTTACCCTGACTCATTATTTATTGACTATGTTACTTTCTTATAAAATCAACAGAAAAGACGAGAGATGATTAACAACTGCATGGCAACACTGATGTGATACCCAAACTAAAGAAATAACACCCTCTGCTTCTCAATCCTTTGGATCCAATTTAACTGCTGGGTCAAATGATAAAGGGGGGGGGGGTGGCGGACAGACTTTCTTACTTACCATATATGTAACAAGTTTTAACTAACTTCTTTATTTTACTGTTGCTGCTATTAAATATTGAGTAGATAAAAGAGTACTTCTGTTGGCATGTATAAGATATGAAGAACAAGTTTAAAGGATGGAATGCTACCCTTTCTTTTGAAGCCGCTCCATACATCCTCCCAAATCCTTTCCATCTACCCCTCACTGATACCTACTATTCTAAATATTGCATTTTTCTTTCTTTTGTTTTTCTTTATGGTGTGCGTGTGTATGAGGGAGTGAGAGAGAATATATATTCTACTTTCTACCTAAATATCACATCTAGACAGAAATGTGTACAAATCGTAAATGTACAGTTTGATAAAAGTTCACAAACTGATCAGATGTATGTAATCGGCACTATATTATATATTTCCCTATAAAGAAATGTCCCTTGTGCTCCCTTCCGGTCATCCCAGCCAAGAAAACCACTACCCCTGGTTTTAAACAACATCTGTACAATTTTTTCCTAGTTTGCATCACCAAACAATATCCTGTTTAGTTATATGATTGTGACGACAAACTTTTCCAAGGTATTTTTACTAATTTATATTCCCATCAGTAGTATGTGGGTTATGGCTGCTACATATTCTAACACTGAGCTTTCCATGCAGTCAGGTAGGTGGGAAAAGGCACCAAACTGTAGTTTTAATTTTCATTTCTTCTTTTTTTAACGTAAGTGCTATGCCCAAAGCGAGGCCCAAACTCACAACCCCAAGATCAAGAGTCACATGCTCTACTGACTGAGCCAGCCAGGCACCCTAATTTTCATTTCTTGATTACTAATCTGGTTGAGCATTTTTCATGTTTATTGGTCATCCGTGTGTTTATTTTGGAAAGTGCCTGATTAGATCTTTGAATCGTATTACCTTTTGCAAATATTCAAATACTACAATTGATACCCTAATATGAACCACGATTACTACATAAAACACTAGTAGTCTTATAGAAAAATATTAAATGCCATTCTTAGAATCATCATTTACCAAGAAGAAATCATTATTACCTGCTCTTTAATGTCCTGTAACTGCTGTTGCAACTTTTGCACATCTGCATTGACATTGGTATTATCCTTGTCCTTTTGTAACACTGGAATATTTCCACTTGCTATAATGTAAATAAAATATTTTAATGTTATGATTGTTTTGACATAATAATGATTTTTATTTCTAAAATTACTACGGCTTTATTAAAAACACAAGACTACTACTAGAATCCTGTTTAAAAGTTTTTCTCATTCATGGCCAACAGACATAACAGTGACCTTCATATTACACGCCTTCATTTATAATCTTCAGAAAGAAACAGGTTTGCACATTATTTTCTAATTATATTTAACTCAGCTAGACGACAATCTACACACAGACTTTTGGGTCTTCCGAGGTACTACTTGCTTCCTTTGGCAAGCTCACAAATACATTTTATGCTTGTTTTCTCTGCTCCCGCATTGTACGAACCCAAGAAGGTAGGCAGCACAGCACTTTTTAGCCAGTTTTGGCAGCAATAATTATAAAGTCTCTTAGATGATGTTTATGAGAATACACAAAAACCTAGGCTCCTTCCTCTCTGCCCAACCCTCCTTGTTACTGTTCCAAGATGAGGAACTCCATGAACGAAAAGCTGTGATCACTGGATCTGCTAAACAGAGGGAAAGTTTTTATGTCAACTTTTACTACTCCCTAGATTTTTACTCTTTTAACTCTAGTTTATTTGTCCCTGGGATTTTTATTCTACTCTATTGGTGATAAAGACAAAAAGCCCTGGGCAAAAATGGTTACACTGATGTTCTTCCTCATGTGTACACAGAGCAAAGAAATCAAAGATACCATCCAAGCTTATATCTAGTGCGAAGATGAAAAATATTTTATACAGCTATAGGATTAAAAAGGTTGAAAGTAAATCATTTACTTTTCATCTTTCCACTTCGTCACTGAGTTATACTTCAGTATTATCTACAATTACTCTGTCCCAAATAAACACTATTCTATAAAATACTGACATGCATTAGGTGAAACCTGCTACACAAAGGAATGAGGCGTTGATACTTGTGTAACTGAAAAAATAATTTGTAATATGCTGTTTCTTTAAGCAAGAGTACAACAATTTTCTTTATGTCACACATGGAGGTTTCTTAAAAGACAAATGCTTCAAGTTCTATAATCCTAGTGCAAGCTAGAAAAATATAATTTCAAGTTTCCTGTAACAAGAGCAAACCCCACCTGTTCCTCTGTAGATTCGGGTCACATACCCTTACCCTATGCTCTACTACACATGAGACAAGATCTTTAGCACTTTAAAGTCCCAACGAGAAAACGAAGTCAGAAAAACTCAAAAAAATACACTCACAGCTGTCATCAGTGGCATCTTCGGAACTCTTCCCTCCACAACACATAATGAAAGGCACTCTTCGTTCAACTACTGCCCGACACTGCACACACTTCTTCATCAGACTAGCGCAGTCTGCAAAACAGCAATCGGATACTTCTCACAAGAGACAACACAAACAAGAGGATTGCCCTTCTCTGCTCATTTTTATAACTTAAATCGCACACTGAAATAAACACTAAACAAGTTCTATGAATACACGATTCTACCTTCTTAAAATGTTATCGACCTATGAATGTGTATTCTCTAGAGGCAGCCTCTACAAGAGAGAGCCCACTGTTATGAAAATAATGACGTTTTCTAATACAGTAGAATAAATTGTGAAAAGGATTCTTCTGTGTTTTTTTTAAATTATAAATATTTCAAGATCTTAAGGCTTGAGAGTAAAGGAGAAATATACTTTTCATAAGTTTCAACTAACATAGAATTAAAAGGTTGCTCACATAATTTTCTAAATGTACTTTCTGTTGTAAATAGCTTATCCCTAAAATTCCTAAAATATGCTGAAGAATTCTCTTCCTTCTCTTTCTAGCAAACTGATGTAATATAATAAGGACACTGTTTAGTAACTACTTTTTTATTTTTTATTTATTTATTTATTTTTTTTTTAAAGATTTTATTTATTTTTTCATGAGAGATAGAGAGAGAGAGAGGCAGAGGCAGAGGGAGAAGCAGGCTCCCCGCAGAGCAGGGAGCCCGATGCGGGACTTGATCCCAGGACCCTGGGATCATGACCTGAGCTGAAGGCAGACGCTCAACCGACTGAGCCACCCAGGTGTCCCTAGTAACTACTTTTTTAATACAGCAGTCAAGAAAACATCAGATAGGTGTCATAATGGACTTTCTAATATTTATATATCAGAGGAATGCTCTCCCATCCCAAAGAAGAAATGCCTAGGCACAATTACAGGTTGTGGATTGTTAATTCTACATCTAAAGTTGTTAATTAATTACACAATAACATACAGCTCTTCAATATATCCTTTCCCATTAGCATTTACTATGAAAGTATACTCCATATCTTAGTCTATGTACCAAGTGTCTTTATCATTTCAAAAACATGGAAAATAAATGACAACTGTGACAGGTATCCAGGGATAATTTATGATCAGGCACTAAACTTTAACAAAGCACAAAACCACTGACGTGGACAAGATGGGGCACAGACTCCTAATGGTGCTTATGTCAGGGGACAGAGAAGGGTTATCAAGGCCGACCTCATGTCAAGGCCTAAACAGAGATGGGCCTGATGCTGGCTTATGCATGATGCACTAGGTTGGAGCTAATGCTAGCAGAAATCTCATTTGGGAGTTGTCTTAAATCTGAGGGCAGATTTTTTTCTTAAATTTAAAGGATTAATTTAAGCGTCTCACTGTATAATATATAACCACAATTTTCTCAAGTTCTTTTAATTATTAAGTTAGGTTGTTACATTGCTTCTATAAAATCTTTCTTCCTTCCCTCCAAAACAGATACAATCTCTCCTTCTGGCCTGTCAAGGCACTATTTTATACTCTTCAAGGTTCCAATACTCTGTTTAATATTACTGGGATGTAGGTAATGGACTAAGTGCTTCACTGTACATTGCTTGAAAGAGAGGCATTTTCCACCTCAATTTCATCTTCCCTAGCAAATAAATGCTTAACAATGTGTCTGTACGATGGAGAAAACAATCTACTTATTAGGGTTGTTGTGACGATAAATGAGGAAACACTCTAAAAGAGATTAAAATGTCTGGGGCACCTGGGTGGCTCAGTGGGTTAAGGGTCCGAATCTTGATTTCGACTCAGGTCATGATCTCAGGGTCGTGAGATCAAGCCCCACGTCCGGTTCCGTGCTAGGTGTGGAGACTGCTTAAGATTCTCCCTCTCCCTCTGTCCCTCCCCTGGTGCTCACGCTCTCTCTCTCTTAAAAAAAAGTCTGGTATGAGGTAAGAGCTTAATAAAAGTTAGCTGCTACTCTTGTTACATGTGAATGCAAAAACAACGTAAAAACTTTGGGAAACTCTGGAGAAAGTACTGCAGTAAGGCCTGAAAATCTGTATTATCAACTACTCATTATAACCAGCTTTCAAGTCTCTGTAGGTCCAGGACAGGGGTCAGCAAACTACAGCCTCCAGGCCAAACCCAACCAGGTGCCTGTTTTTGCTCACATTTTTTTTTTATTTTTTAAACGTAGGCTCCACACCCAATGTGCAGGTCCTTGATCTCACAATCCTGAGATCAAGACCTGAGCTGAGATCAAGAGTCAGATGCTTAACAGACTGAGCCACCCAGGCGCCCCCAGGTACCTGTTTTTGTAAATAAAGTGTTAATGAAAAGCAGTCCTGCCTATTCATAGACATATTGTCTATGGTGGTTTTTGCACCATAATGGCAGAGGTGAGTAATAGGAAAGAGTTTTAAGTAGTTACTACAGAAACCACATGGCCCACAGAGTCAAAAATATTTATTATTTGACCCTTTACAGAAAAAGTTTGCTAGCCCCTAGAATATGGAAACTTAAGTAACCTGAGCTCTTCTTACTTAAATCAGAAATCCACAAGCCCTCTTACAGTTGATAGTAGCCATTATACTAGTCTTTGGAAAACAAAAACAATTACTTGAGGAGAACGTTACAGGAGGAAACCTTGATCCTTTCTTTAGTTGATGAGCTGCCTATCAGAATGAAAAAAACCACCAAGGCTTAAAGCAAATCTATGCCAGTGAGATTAATCTATCATACAATTTGTGTATTAGATATTATATTGGAAATCAGTACCTACTGACTGAACTATTTTTTAAAAAATTTTACTTGAGGGTGCCTGGGTGGCTCAGATGGTTAAGCGTCTGCCTTCGGCTCAGGGCATGATCCCAGGGTCCTGGGATCGAGTCCCGCATCGGGCTCCCTGCTCCTTGGGAGCCTGCTTCTCCCTCTGCCTCTCTCTCTGTGTCTCTCATGAATAAATAAATAAAATCTTTAAAAAAAAAAAATTTTATTTGAGAGAGAGAGCATGAGCGGGGAGTTGGGGGGAGGGACAGAGGGTGAGAGAGAAGCAGACTCCCCACTGAGCAGGGAGCCTCCCCACCGAGCAAGACCCCTGAGATCATGACCTGAGCTAAAGGCAGACGCTTAACCAACTGAGCCACCCAGGTGCCCCTTGAACAATTTAAAATAGGAAACACCATGCTTTATCTTGAGCCCATTTAAGTAAGGTGTAAGTTGTTAAACTTGCTTAAAATCCTTCACTGACAAATGAAAACAAAGGAAGAGGAGAATGTTGAATAGTACATGAATTTGAAAAGAACAAGGGGAGGTATAAAAAGCAAAGGTCTTTGAAGGAATACGTTTAAGAGATATTTTAAAACATCACTTGAACTTTAATATATTCTCCCAAAAAGTCCTATAAGCTCTTTTGACATAAAGATTAAGAAAGGTTAAGAAGGCCAGACATTATAGCCCCAAATGGATGCTGTGGGTGGTTCAGTAGTGGGGAAAGTATGCAGGAGAGGCAACATCAAGGTGAACACAAATGAAAATGTGCGGATTTTATTATGTAAAAAGGGCTAGACTAAATGTTTCAAAAGTCATTTTTAGAAATAAATTTCTGTTGTGTGTGAGAAGAGATCATTTTGTGCTGATACAAATGAATTAACATGTGAGTTGGAAGAACATAACTTATTCTGTCTTTAATACTCAGGAGCAAGGAGGGACACAGGGGACATTACACATAGTACAGAAGAAGAGACGGAAGGTACTAGAGAGGGCCACCAATGTTTTTGTTCAAGGGTTATTAAAAAAAAAAATCTCCAGCTATAATTTGTTTTATTTTCTATTTCTGTAGAAACACTGAGTCAGTTTTGTATAGGCTACTTACTCTCACAAGCACACATGTGTCCGCAAGGCTGAAAAAGAACAGCTGCTTTCTTGTCAGAGCACACCACACATTCTTCAATCTACAAAAAAAGAGGTTACAGCACAAGTGTGAACATCTACAGATAAATCTCCTAACTCTAACAGTTCCTTTTGTATCCAAGCGTATTTCCTCTATAAGGCAACACTCCCAGCACAGGAAACTTAATATGCACTCCTCCTCTGTTCTCTACTCTCTTGGTTACTCATTTTTTTTACCTTTATATACCCTGGCCCTTCACAGGTTCTACTACCATGTTAGTCTCCCTACCTGTCCCAAAGAATGATTTAAAAAAAAAAACTCCAGGGCGCCTGGGTGGCTCAGTTGGTTAAGCGACTGCCTTCGGCTCAGGTCATGATCCTGGAGTCCCGGGATCGAGTCCCGCCATCTGGCTCCCTGCTCGGTAGGGAGTCTGCTTCTCCCTCTGACCCTCCCCCCTCTCATGCTCTCTGTCTCTCACTCTCTCTCTCTCAAATAAATAAATAAAATCTTTAAAAAAAATAAATAAATAAAAAATAAAAAAATAAAAAAATTTTAAAAAAACTCCATTTCCTCTGTGGTCAGAAAGACCAAAATAGACTTTAATTTTTTTTCAAAAACTACTTTGTGACAGAAAAAATTTAAAAACAAAGAAGTATAAAAATAAATGTAAGATAAGCTAGATTTCTAATATTAATAAAAACCCAGCCAGATTAGTAGATTGCTAGAGCCCAAGTGGAATTTTTCTGTTTATCCACATCAGAGGAACTTTTCCAGGACTTGGTCAGTTCCCCCACACTGGTGGGGAGCTCATGGCTTTGGGCTGTTCTTTCTCCCTAATCTCTAAAGCCACAAGTCTTCCACAACATATTCATAATTTCCCTCAATTTTACCTCCTCTTCATCTCCACTTGATCTGAGTTTTGAGTGCGTAGCTACTTCTTAACCTGGCTCTTGGCTTGTCCACCCCCACCCATCCCACTGCCCTTGCTTTGCATCCATCTTTCACCTGTTCTCCTCTCTTCTGACACACATTCACACTTACCCATATCTGTGCCACTTAATATCACTGTCCAAAAATGATGACCACCAGTCACCTATAACTTCACCTAACTAACCAAATATTGCACACATGCTCTCTATGGACTCTCCCAACTTATACCTTGCTATGTACATAGAATTTCTGTAGTTGAGTAACAGGGGAAAGCAGTAAGACATGGAGGGTCAAGATCTTTATATTCCTGGATTCAAACTGCAGCTCCAATAATTACAAATTATCTAACATTGCTGAGCCACAGCTCTTTTTATCTGAATGATAAAGAACAACCTTTCTTCACAGGGTAGTAAAGGGTAAATCAGATATTATGCCTGGAGTGTTTAGTTCAATGCCTAATATAATATCAGTGTCCAATGCATGATAATTCTCTTTTCCTCTCTATATAATGATGTGCTATTTCTTTAAAAGATTTCCACTGCAACTGTTTATACGTCTGAATTGTTCATAAAGAGTTTAAAATAATCTAGCAAATTGATTGAACAATCATTTACTTACCAAATCCCCTAATATGTACGTGAAAAAAATCTTTGTAGTCTTAACTTTTTTCCCCTTTGGATTTTTTCCCCAGGTTATATTCCCAGGAATGGAATTACTAAATAAGAGCATGTTTATCGTAAAGGCTCATAAATATTGTCAGGATGGTCTCTCAAAAACATGAATCCATTTATTCAACCTCCAGCAGTGTTTAAAAGAGTGTCCATTTTCCACTTTCCTGGCTAGCATTTTTTAAATTTATGCTAATTTGATAGGAATGGTTAATGGTAATTCGTAATTTTTAATTTACATTTCTTTAACTGCTAAAGAGACAAAGCTTGTTTATCCCCCTTCCTCTAAATACTAGTTTTATAATTTGCTTTATCTTTAATGAAGATGTTCATTATCCTTTAACCACTTGGGGTCACTATTTCTTTATATTCAAAGGCTCTGCAGCTAACCTGGCAAATTTATTTGGTGGGTATGTTACTTTTTGTACTTTTCTACAGGTTTGAAAACTTCTTAATCTGAAAGTCAAACTGACAGTCTACTAATTCTTGGAATTCAAAAGTGGTCTAAAACGAAATGACGGCATACTCCTCCCTCTCTACCTCCCTGTTCCATCAATCTTCTCTCTGAAGACACTTCTTTAATTGTGTCTGTGTATCATCACACAAGGGAAAGAATAAGGACTTAAGATTAAGAGACCTGTGTTTGATACTCTGAGTAAACTTCTCTGGGCTTCAGTTTTTTCAACTGTGAATCCTAGAGTTGGACTAGAAGACCAGTAAGGGCTATTCTGTATCTGAGACTCTGCTTCTGGCAGGTAACCTGGGGCTCTGAACTCACTTTATATCTCTCTTAAAAGCACCTACAACATCCTATATGGCAGAGTAGCTTTAAACCTAAGTCATAGTTTACCAGCAGGTTACAATTTTTTAGTAGGGAATTATCATATACACCTCTGTCTTCACTACAAAACAAGTGCTCAATAAAGATTTGTTGAAATAGGGCTTAATCCAACACAAAAAGTTTCAAGCACAACAGCAGAATACACAGATCAATCTAAAAATAAGAAAATGGCTTAAATTCTTTCAGATTCGTTCCCAAACTGTTGCTTAGAAGGAACAGTCTCCCAGTCTTAGAACGTTCCCTATGAAAATGTACAAAGCACTGGCAAGGTAACACCTTTTAAGTCACTGCCAGCTAATTTATTATAAAAATTAGTGCCAGGGCGCCTGGGTGGCTCAGTTGGTTAAGCGACTGCCTTCGGCTCAGGTCATGATCCTGGAGTCCCGGGATCGAGTCCCGCATTGGGCTCCCTGCTCGGCAGGGAGCCTGCTTCTGCCTCTGACCCTCCCCCCTCTCATGTGCTCTCTCTCTCTCATTCTCTGTCTCAAATAAATAAATAAAAAAAATCTTTAAAAAAAAAAAAAAATTAGTGCCAGCTCCTTTCTAATTAATGAAGGTAAATGAATAGCTTAAGAAACATCAGGGGAAAATGAGAATAAAAAGAAGGGAATGAAAAAAGAGTATAAATTCCATAAATGAAACCAAAGAAAACCAAACATATCTCTTGGTTTAAGCCACTCACCTTAAGAGAAATCATTTGTAAGAAACTTAAATCTCACTTTACACACACATATGGAAAAACTAAAAAGGAAAATCAATTATTTCAGTACAACCAAAATGGGCAAGACGGTACAGTTATGATAAAGCACTAAGTTACACAGAAAAAGAATGAAACCAGAAACCAAGAAAAGAATAATACTTCTCAAAAAGCCAAGAGTCAGACAAGATAAAAAAGTTCAGAGTGGATATAGACTTTGGCCTTCACTAACATCAAGATGATGATCAGACTTCATTTGCTCCTTGGTGGGACACAATACAAAGTGAGTAATATCATCTGTAAGAATTTCTTGCCAAAAATGTTTAAGCTGACTCTAATCAAGCTGTTAGATCTCACTTCCAGTTTACAGGAAACACAGAGGATAAAGAAACATATTAATACCGTGATAAAACAATCAAATCCAGAATGTGTGACATTCTACCAAAAAAAAAAAAAAAATCAAGTGGGTCTTTATTATAAAGATGAATATGAGGGTCCATGTACTCAAGAAAGGTGCAAAATATAAGTAACTAAAATAAAAACGGAATTAAATACATCTCTAGGTTATAGGAGGCTTTGAAAGCAAAACAGTAGATCAATTTTATTTTTAACTTCTACAGTTTACATTTAAAGGAGGAAACTCAAAAAACTGTTCTCTTGATAAATATATAAATTATACATTCTTATATTTAAATCACTTAGACCGAAATTTAACAGACATATGGCATCATATAATCTTATCATTATTTATAGTCTGAAAGAACTTCATAAAATGATAAAAAACTGTATTAAAAATATATTACCTTTGTCCTGGACTGAACTTGTTCTTTACAGATGAGGCATTTCTTGACTCGTGGAGAACATAAAGAACAGGTAGCAATATGTCCACATGGGCCAAAAAGAGTATCTCTCTTCATATCTGAGCACACCATGCACTCTTCTAAGGTTTCAGAATCATTATTAATCATAGAAGGACTTCGAGAACCTACTTGACCACTAATAAAAGAAAATATTTATAATCAATCCTATCAGAATATTTATATTACTTCATTAATTAAAATGCTTTTAAAAATATCGAGAGCATCATTAGTATACATAACAACAGTTTTAGTTATGTTAAAAAAAATTAAGCTGTAACATCTGTATAAGAAACATGCTATATTTTTCCATTTATATACATCTCTGCATCTTTACATACTTCTAACACTATTTAAATTTCAAACTGAACAAATAGCTCACCCAATGGAAAAGGGTGAATCTTCAAACAAAGAAATCAAAAACACTACTCACAAAAAATTTAACATGAACACAGTTTCACTCAGACTCTGTTTCATCTATACAGAGCCAGCAGAGAAGGGCAGAGGAATAAAACAAAAATTCTAGCTAGAGCCCACGTTAGTTATCCTAACTACAGACAGAATGAAGCATCACCAGAGTCCACAACTGACAGGGCACTGTGGAAAATATGTCACTGCAGCTGCTGTTTTGACATTTCTTTCAATGTATCCTTAAGGAGCATAAAATTGTACTATGGAAAGACAGAACTCATCTATAAATATATAGATACAAGACACAGAAATACATAAAAATGACCAACTACAGCTATAGGAAAGGGGATACTCTGTTTCTACCACAATCTTCAGAAACTCATGAACACGCATGCACACACAAAGCAGTTTCATCTTAGACACCAGTGTTAAAGTTATTACTGCAGTAATTACAGTGCCTTCTATGTTTTTAGATGCGCGCTGTCATTTTGTAACAGAATTTTATCCTTAAGGATACACTTAAAGAAATGTATATACCTCATTACATTAATTTCCCCATTAACACAGCTCTAAGGTATGGATTCCAAAGGGAAGTCATTTATCACTACACCTAAATTATAGAAGAGGCAAGAGAACACAAAGATCAAGGGACAACTACTGAAATGTTCAATGACAAGAACCAGATATAAAGGGCAGTAATAACTGCACAGCACCATCTGGATAAAAAAAGTAATGAAATATACCTCTTTGTATGTCTACAATATCTCAGAAGAAGAAAATCAGTTGCATTATAAATAATAATTAAAATCACTGATATATTTTACTTTTAGAAAAGAAGACAAGTATGAAATCATTTTTAGAGACAACTCCATCAGGAATTGGTTCCTTCATGTATTCATTCTTTCAAATTCTTTCAGTCCTTCAGTGATACTTAGTGAGTCCCTGTCAGGCACTCTGCAGGGTGCTGGAATTACTACCGCATCTGTGTGAGGTACACCTTACTGGTGTGAGCATGTAAACTGCCTCTCCTAAAAAGGTCTATTAAAATTTTAAATACATCTAACATTAATCACAGCCATTTCACTAGTAAGACTTTTTCTTATAGATAAATTTCTCTAACATGTAGGAGTACTGGAAGATCAGACTGGTTTAGAAAAGTTTCTTAGCATTTATTATGCATAAAGTGTCATATTCAGTAATGTAGAGAATACAACATGAAATAAGAGACACAGTGTCTGCAGGAAAATTTTTAAGGAAAAAAGGGTCAGCACAAAGATGATGAGCAAAGACAAAAACATTTTCAAGTAATCAAGTCCTCCATTATGAAACCACATGGTACTCTATATAGAGAGAGAATACTAAGTTTTATGATAATAAATGATACAAACCTGACTTTTTCCTTATGACACTTTGCCAGTGCTTTGCAGAGACTTGGATCAGGACAGAGATCAAGCGGCGATTGACCTTTCTTATTTCGAATGCTAAGGTCAGCGCCATTGGCAGCCAAAAAACAGGCAATCGATGCTGCACTCTTCTTCTCTGCCCCCTGGGTACCAAGTCCCATTATTAACTGAAATCAAATGAAAAGAGTCATGATTTTCCCCTTAGGAATCTGTTATCAATTCTTACCACCAAATGTGTGTGTGTGCATGTCTGTGTGTATTATATAAAAATACACGTCTGGAAAGAACTTATGGCCTATATAGACATGGTGGGCATTTATGAGTTGCAGTCCTAACATCCATTCCCCCCCTTCACTCCAGTTTTCTCAGGTGTAGTTTGAGGACTGACCCACTGTCTACTGTTACAGGTGGACCAAAGAAGGCTGAGAGTCAGATAGCCACCTCATCTTATGTGATTAGTTCAGGGATGACAAATCAGGTCAATTCGGCCAATAAAACTCAAGAACGGGACTTATGATTGACATATGGAGGAAACAGTAGTCCCCAAACCAATGTAGCTCTGGAACTGCTAGCAACCAACATGAAACAGTAAGAGGAGAGACAACAGAGAAAAGAACCAACACCAAGGAACTGAGCCAAGAAATGGAGGAGATAAATCATGTTCTGATATCATACGAGCTACTCATTCAAACATGTTATCAAATACTGTAGAGCACCTACAATGGACCAAATACTATTTTTAGCACTTTCCAGGAATTAACTCATTTAATCTTTACAACAACCTTATGGAGGTAATTATTCCACCCCTTCCTTTTTAAAATGAGGAGGGACACCTGGGTGGCTCAGTTGGTTAAACGTCTGCCTTCGGCTCAGGTCATGATCCCGGGGTCCTGGGATCGAGCCCCGCACTGGACTCCCTGCTCAGCGGGGAGCCTGCTTCCCCCTCTGCCTGCTGTTTTCTCTCTCTGACAAATAAATAAATCTTCAAAAAAATAAAATAAAATAAGAAAGGCACACAGGAGTTAGAGAATTTACCAATGGTCATATGGAAAGGCAGCAATTCTCAAACACTTTGGTCTCAGAACCTCTTCACATACTTAAAAATGAGTAATCAAGACAGTAGGGTTGGCATCACATAGCTAAAGACACAGATCACCAGAACAGAATACAGGATCCAGAAAGACTCACATATATGGTTAAATGATTTGGGATAAAGGCACAACAGACAATTCAGTAGAAAAAGGCTTTTCAACAAATGGTGGTGGAATAACTGAACATTCACATGCAAAACAATGAACTCTGATACTTCATACTATACTTAAAAATTAACTCAAAATGAGTCATAGTACAATGAAAGACCTAAATGTGAGACAGAAATCCATCAAAATCCTAGAAGAGAACACAGGCAGCAACCTCTTTGACCTCGGCAACTTCTTGTTAGACACATCTCCAGAAGCAAGGGAAACAAAGGCAAAAATGAACTCCTGGGACTTCACCAGGACAAAAAGCTTTTGCACAGCAAAGGAAACAATCTAACAATACTAAAAGGCAACCCAGGCAATGGGAGAAGATATTTGCAAGTAACATATCAGATAAAGGGGTAGTACCTAAAATCTATAAAGAACTCATCAAACTCAACACCCAAAAAAACCAAAAAATCCAGCCAAGAAATGGGCAGAAGACATGAACAGACATTTCTCCAAAGAAGACATACAAATGGCTAGCAGACACATGAAAAAATGCTCAGTATCAGTCATCATCAGAGAAATACAAATCAAAACCACAATGAGATACCACCTCACACCGGTCAGAATGGCTAAAATTAACAAGTCGGGAATGACAGATGTTGGCGGGGATGTGGAGAAAGGGGAACCCTCCTACACTGTTGGTGGGAATGCAAGCTGGTGCAGCCACTCTGAAGGACAGTTTAGAGGTTCCTCAAAAAGTTAAAAATAGAACTACTCTACAACCCAGCAAGTGCACTACTAGGTATCTATCCAAAGGTGATTCAAAGGGGCACATGCACCCCAATGTTTATAGCAGCAGTGTCCACAAAAGCCAAGCTATGGAAAGAGCCCAGATGCCCATCGACAGACAAATGGATAAAGAAGATACGGTATATATATATTACCCAGCCATCAAAAGGAATGAAGCCTTGCCACTTGCAACAACTTGGATGGAACTATAGTGTATTATGCTAAGCGAAATAAGTCAGAGAAAGACAAATTCCATATGATTTTACTCATATATGGAATTTAAGAAACAAAACTGATGAACATAGGTCAGGGAAGGAAAAATAAAATAGGCTAAAAATAGAGAGGGAGACAAACTACAAGAGACGCAAACTATAGAGAACAAACAGAGTTGCTGGAGGGGAAGGGAGTGGAGGGATGGGATAAATGGGTGATGGGCATTAAGGAGGGCACTTGATGTAATGAGCACTGGGTGTTATTTGCAACTGATGAATCACTAAATTCTACTCTGAAATTAATAATACACTATATGTTAACTAACTTGAATTAAAATTAAAAAAAAAAAAAAAAAAAGAATCACAGTCCTAACTGTAACAGCTAAAACTTAATAAACTTCTAGTACAAAAGAGGAGAAAACCTTAGTGACCCTGGGTTTGGCAAAGATTTTTCAGAGAGGACACAAAAAGCACAATGAAAGAAAAATTTATAAATTAGACTTCATCAAAATTAAAAACTTCTGCTCTTCCAAAAACACTACTGAAAGAATGAAAAGACAAGCCACAGATGGGGAGAAAATAGGTGCAAATCCCATATCTGATACAGAACTTGCATTCAGACTCTCAAAACTCAATAGTAAGAAAACAGCTCAACAAAACAATGCACAAAAAATGTGAATAGACACTTCATCAAATATATGTGAGTGACAAACAAGCAAATGAAAAGATGTTCAATATAGTAGTCACTGGGGTGCCTGGGTGGCTCAGTTGGTTAAGTGTCTGCCTTCGGCTCAGGTCATGATCCCAGAGTCCCGGGATCAAGCCCCACATTGGGCTCCCTACTCAGCAGGAAATCTGCTTCTCCCTCTCACTCTGCTCCTCCCCCATTTGTGCTCTCTCTCTCGCTCACTCTCAAATAAATAAATAACATCTTTAAAAAAAAAAGAAAATCAGGGTGCCTGGATGGCTCAGTCCATTAAGCATCTGCCTTTAGCTTGGGGTCATGATCCCAGGGTCCTGAGATCAAGTCCCGCATTGGGCTCCCTGCTCAATAAGCTTCACCCACTGCCCCTCCCCCTGCTTGTGCTCGTGCTCTCGCTCTCTCTCAAAAATAAATAATTTTTAAAAAAAATTTATCAGTGGTCATTAGGGAAATGCAAATCAAAACCCCAACATACCACTACACACCCATATGAATGGCTAAAGTTAAAAAAGAAGAACCAAACAACTTTCAGTAAGAATTTGAAGCAATATAGTCAGAATTAACTATTACTTAGTCCGTAAACTAAATTTCTACATATATGCAGCTCTGATAAATATTTTATCAGAAACAGATTAAATAAACCAAAAATACAAGATCTTGCATTGAAGATACTTCCAGTAGTACTGAATTAAAGATTATTTTACTCACTGTGTTTTTGGATGGCTCCCATGCAGCATCGACCTTCCCCACATCTTGCATATCTTGGAGCTGACGTAGCTGAGACAAGGTGTGATGCCTCAGAGCTTCGTGCAAAGGAGTATCCCCATCCTTATCCTGAATATCTAACTTGGCACCTGCACGGACCAAAAGCTAAAAGAGAAAGACATCTCATTTTGCTAAGGTCTCTCTGGCCCATAAGAAATTACTACATATCTAAAGTAACACAGACAAAATCAGAGAGGGAGACAAACTGTAAGAGACTCTTAACTATAGGAAACAAACTGAGGGTTGTTGGAAGGGAGGAGGATGGTGGGATGGGGTAATTGGGTGAAGGGTATTAAGAAGGGCATGTGATGCAATGAGCACTGGGTGTTATTTGCAACTGATGAATCACTGAACTCTACCCCTGAAACTAATAGTATACTGTATGTTAATTAATAACAAAATAAAATAAAATAAAATAAGATCAAGTACTAGTGACAGAGCCCTGGACCTACCTGAAGCGACTGCCACTAAAGCTAATTATCTTTATGTATTCATTTGCTACTCTTTTTTTTTAAAGATTTATTTATTTATTTGAGAGAGCGAGAATGAGAGAGAGTACATGAGAGGGGTTAGGGTCAGAGAGAGAAGCAGACTCCCCGCCGAGCAGGGAGCCCGATGCGGGACTCGATCCAGGGACTCCAGGATCATGACCTGAGCCGAAGGCAGTTGCGTAACCAACTGAGCCACCCAGGCGCCCTCGTTTGCTACTCTTAAAACTCCTGTGGCTCCTTTACAAATAGTGATGAGCTCTGGTTACTCAAATATATCAAATCAGAGAAAACAGAAAGAAATGAGAACCAGTATGTGGCTAATTCATCAACTCTAAGAAAAAGATAACTAGGAGAAATTTAGGACATTTTTTTCTCCTTTTAGTTTATTTTTTTAATTATTTTATTTTTTCGGGGCGCCTCGGTGGCACAGTCAGTTGAGCATCCAACTCTTGGTTTCAGCTCAGGCTGTGATCTCAGGATCATGAGATCAAGCTCTGCATTGGGCTCCGTGCCCAGACTGCTTAGGACTCTCCCTCCCTCTCCCCTGGCCCCTCCCCACCCTGCTCACGCTCTCGTTTTCTCTCAAATAAATAAATAAATCTTTAAAAATAAAAAAGATTTTGTCAAGTAATCTCTACACCCAATGTGGGGCTCAAACTCACAACCCCAAGATCAAGAGTTGCATGCTTTACCGACTGAGCCAGCCATGCGCCCCCTTTTTCTCCTTTGAATTTCAGATATGCAAGTTGGGATATTTTAAGTACTTCCAATAGGACCAAATCATACATGTTCACAATTCTTCTATTACTTGAAGAAACAAGCAAGTTATTTATTCCATCCTCTTTGGTCAATTTTTCCAAATGTACAGTCATAAAAAGTCCAAATATCACAGATAAATGAAGAATTTTTAGCAAGAGGAATTTTATTTATTTTTTTAGTATTTAAATTTTTAAAAATTTTAATTCAATTAATTAACATATAATGTATTATTGGTTTCAGAGGTACAGGTCTGTGATTCATCAATCTTATATAATACCCAGTGCTCATTACATCACATGCCTTCCTTAATGTCCATCACCCAGTTACTCTATCCCTCCACCCCCCTCCCCTCCAGCAACCCTCAGTTTGAACAAGAGGAATTTTATATAACAATAAATGTGAAGGGTTTGCTAAACTACATATAAAATGCATAACTGATACACCTCAAAGATATTTTAAATAGTAAATATAACTTTATATTTAAGACTTTAGTTAACGGTGTTTTACTGATTTTCCTAATCCTTTCTATAAATGCTGTCAGAGTTTTAGAAAAACACCATAAACAGAAGCCAATCTCAAGCATATGGTCTTACCTCTCCTGGCAAATTACCGTTTTTCAGTGGTGTTTTTTTTTAACTTTGTTCCCAAAAGCTTACATAAAATGTCACTCTAGGACAGTGTTTCTCAAATTTTAACATGCATGAGAATTACCTGGAGGACTTGTTAAACCACAGATTGCTAGTTCCCACCCCTGGAGGTTCTGATTTGGTCGGTCTGAGGTGGGGCCCAAGAATTTTCTACCAAGGTCCCAGGTGATGCTGATGCTGCTGGTTCAGCTTCTAAACTTTAAGAATCACTGCTCTACAAAAAAATTTTAAACCGATAATCTTTCAAATATTTTCTCTGGAATATCAGATTAGTCAAATAAAAATACATATTTCAGCTTTTTTGGAATCTGTGCAGCAAACGTCCAGCCTAAGCTTTTAATTATAGTTCACTCTCAATTATACAAATTAAGAGGGAATGTGCTTTTAAAAAACCAATTTATATGTTACTTTGAAATTCTCTGATTTAATATTTGGGAAGTCACAAGTCTGGCAACAATTATACAATAGTCTTTGAGTATCACAGTTTTAAGATTTTCCCTATTATAAATTAAAACTCTTTACCCAACTGATGCAAAATATTAGCCTAAAATCATAATTTTTAGATCCAACTATGTCTTTTGAAAAATCTAACTATGAATAATTTTCAAGACTTTCTAGAAATCTGTCTGGTTAAAACACAACTATAAGGTAAGATTCTTGTTAGTAAATACTTTACCCTCACAATCTGGGTGTGCTGTCGTTCAACAGCAAGGTGTAGGGCAGTTTGCTGGTTCACATTCTGGATATCCAGGTTAGCATTACCCTGAACAAGAAGAACAAAGTTTACATACTCAAAATTTGACAACTGTGAACACTACAACTATAACTTTTCATGAGGAATAAGTAACACAGAACACTGTTGACCACCTTCCTCTCTTCTAGCTACCGCAACACTGTTCTCGTAACAGTTGCTGGCAATACAGCAAAAACTGGACGGGGCAGCAAACTTTCTGAGCTAGAACAGCACGTTTACAATAATTATTTATTATAATGACACCATATAGGAACAGTTAAAGAACAAAGTTCAGTACAGAGCTCAAACACAGCTCCATCTCAATCTCCATTATACAGTAAGAGGTAATTAGTTCCTTTTGACTGTAAATGAAATTTCCTAAAAAGTTCTATTAGTGAGTCTTCTTATTGGATTTAGATTTACTTTAATGACCTAATAAGGTCACCTACTCTTGCTGCATGACTGAGCTCTTATTCAGTGAAAAGGAACTTTGCTGGAGGGTGAGAAGACAATGTTTAATTACTTAGTACGTAAAAATACTTATTAAAGGGAAAGCAGAAAGTCCTACCAGGGTCCTGGGATAGTCAAAGCACTATATGAGAACAGCTGATGCCAAGGACAGAGGAAAGGAACTGAGAAGCAAAATTCTGAACTCACTGGCACCAAGGGACCTGGAGCTTCAAAAACTTAAGCAAGGATTCTGCCATTTCATGCTCATTTCCTCAGCTCTAACACGGTCATAGTACAACCTATTGCCAGGGTTATTGTGATGATGGGCTTCAGGGGGGCTGCCCCAAAATAATGCCACTTTGGAATACTGATTATTTTGAATTAAAGTTACTTAAGAAACAGCCAGTGCAAGGACACTCTGACCTTCCTTTGTTCCCCTGAAAGCAGGAAATAAATTCTCTGTGAAGACTATCCTCCCTGCACTTGGAGGGTAGAAGGCATCCTTATTACCAGAGATAAGGAATTAAGGGCCAAGAACTGACTGTATAAATAAACTTTGTTACTTCATTTATTTATTTGCTACCCCAAGCACAAACCCCTTTGTGAATTCTCCACAAATAATTGTTTGTTTAAAAGGTATAAAAGCGGGGCGCCTGGGTGGCTCAGTTGGTTAAGCGACTGCCTTCGGCTCAGGTCATGATCCCAGGGTCCTGGGATCGAGTCCCGCATCGGGCTCCCTGCTCAGCAGGGAGTCTGCTTCTCCCTCTGACCCTCCCCCCTCTCATGCTCTCTCTCTCTATCTCATTCTCTCTCAAATAAATAAAATCTTTAAAAAAAAATAAAAAATAAATAAAAATAAAAATAAAAGGTATAAAAGCTGCCTGCTTTGGTCACTTTAGATAGTCTCCTATTTTTCTGAGCTCCCATATGTACAAAATTAAATGTGTTTTTCTCTTGTTGTTATATCTCATGTCAATTTAATTATTAGACTAGCCAAAGAACCTAGAAGGGAAGAAAGAAAAAATTTTCCTTCCCTCCAGGAAGGATTAAGAAAAATAACAGGTAAAATTGCCCTATACAATGTCTTGCATAATAATTTAAAAAATGAAGCTAAGAAAAGGGCTACAAATTCAGAAGATAAACTTTATTATTCTGTTTACATCTTCGAACTATTCATGCCCTCTAAAGACAACTTTGAAACCCCACCTGTGCCCTTGCTCGGGGTGTTAGGTAGAGCTGAAACTCCAGTAATGCTATGACATATTCTAGAAGATGGGAGTTTCTGATTTGTCTTTATTATTTATGTTTCTCTGGGTGTCATCATGAAGAACTATATCTCAGCTTGTTTTCTTATCATGCCTTTTCTCATAGATGCAGAAAATGAGGGATTTTCTTTTTAAGTTTCCTGAACTTTTCCATTATTAGATTTTCCAAAGTAGTATTCACTGTATGATGTACCATAATTCGTTTATTTAGACACTAGTTCGTGAACATTGGGCTTGCTTCCAGTTTGAGGTTATTACAAATAAAGCTGCTACAAATATTTAGTACAAGTATTTGTGTGGAAATGTTCTCTTTGGTACATAACTAGAAGGGGGACTGCTGGGTTGTACAGTAAATACATGTTTAACTTTATTAAGAATTGCCAAACTGTTCTCAAAATGGCTGCTTTGGAAAACACCAGCAACGTACGTGCTTTTTTTTTTTTTTTTTTTTTAAAGATTTTATTTATTTATTTGAGAGAGAGAGAATGAGAGACAGAGAGCACGAGAGGGAAGAGGGCAGAGGGAGAAGCAGACCCCCTGCTGAGCAAGGAGCCCGATATGGGACTCGATCCCGGGACTCCAGGATCATGACCTGAGCCGAAGGCAGTCGCTTAACCAACTGAGCCACCCAGGCGCCCCCGTACGTGAATTCTAAATGCACCACACCTTAACCAACATTTGGTTAATTTTCGTCATTTTCGTTGGTAGGTAGTAGTAGTAGATTAGTAGTATTTCACTGTGGTTGTAATTTCTAATCCCCTAATGATCTCTGGTAATCAAAGCAAAATCACAGGAAATATGGTCAACATACAAAAAATAACTGTATTTCTATATGTTTGCAATATACAGACACTGAACTTTGAAACACTACAATTTATAATCGCATGAAAAAACTACTTAAAGATAAATCTAAAAAAAAGATAAATCTAAAATGTGCAGAGCAACCAAAATGCCAAGATTTTTTAATAGAAACTAATAATCTGATTCTAAAATTTATAGGAATATTCAAAAGATCTAAAATATTGAGGTAATTCTGAGAAGAAGAACAAAGAACAAAGTTGGAGGACTTTAACTGATTTCAAGACTTACTAAAAAACAATAATCAAGATAGTGTGATATTGGCATAACGTCAGTTATCTGTATTTTGGATTGAAAAGGAAATTATCACAATTAATACTTCTAAGAGCAGTAACTTAATAATAAAGGCTTACTAGTCAATGGTATTGTAATAGCATTGTATGGTGACAGATGACAGCTACACTTGTGGTGAGCAGAGCATAATGAATAGAATTCCAATTGTCAAATCACTGTGTTGTATACCTGAAACTAATGTAACATTGTGTGTCAACTATACTTCAATAAAAAAATAATAAAAATTATGCCTTAAAATGGCAGGGGAAAACAAAGTTTAACTTTTGAACTATTTTTTTTATCTAAACTAGAATTCTATAGTTCATGGAGTGTCTATCCTATAATGTGATGCTAATTACACATAATGAACAATTTACTAAATTTTTCTGCTATTTCATCTTCTTAACTTAGACTGTAACTTCCTTGAAGTCAGAGATCACAGATAATTCTTTGGTAACTTCAGTGCTTCTCTATGGCGTATGTATTTAAAATTTTTGCTGAAAAACTAAAACATCATAAAACTACAGGAAATAAGTTCCCCCAAGATCCAATCTCATAAAAATATAACGTCATCTTATTTCAGAGATGAATGAAATGACTGAGGTAAACCTGTGCTGCTATCCAGCCAAGATTCCAGGAGTCCAGCAGTGGTCATGACCTGAATCCCCAGATCCTGGCTGCAGCCTGGTGTTACCTGATGGCAGTTGGCCACACAAGCTTAGATACCAACATAATGGTTCTTGGTCCTATGGCTAATGGATACTTACACAACAGTGGCAGTGATTCTGGAAAATCTCTGTTTGTTGATGCCTATTTCATCAGACCAATCCAGGAACACTGTAGGAGGGAATACTCAGGGCTAAAGGATACCCTCCACCCCCTTACACACACACACACACACACACACACAGCACTACCCTCCATTTAAGAACCAGCGTTAGGCAGAATGAATAGGTACCATATCTGAATTTGCATCGTCTTGGGGTTTTAACCATAACCTACCAACAGATAGTTGATGAAGTAATAAATGAATGAATGGCAATATTATGGCACAGCTTTTCCTACCTGATGTACCAACAGTTCGGCCACTTCTACATGATTGTTAAGGGCAGCCAGATGCAAGGCAGTATAACCATCATCTTTCTTCTCATCCACAATCCATGGTCTTGGTAATTTAGATAGTAAAACACGCATTGCACTGAAAGTCAAGTTTATATGATTTTGATATTTACATAATTCGATATTTAATTAAATATTTCATTATTTTCTTTAGAAAAAATATGTAAAGGAAACTTTTGAAATAAAAAACATTCTTCTTTAAAGAAAATTATGCCCTCAGAGACAAACGAATTGTATTTTTTTCTAAATCTCTAATGTGCAGCTTTTTGATGCTTTAAGAGGTAAACAAACTATCACCATTTGGGGCATAGAATCAAACTAGAATAGGAGTATTACAAGGGGAAAACATTATGAGAGAAAAAAAAACCAAAGGGGAAAGAAATATATCCAAACAAGGACATATTTATGGTTTTGTGGAAACTCTTAGGTTCAATTTGAATAGTATCTATTAATGAAAGAGTTAATAAAGAACAGCCAGGTAACAACAACGAAGTAGGAATAATAGTAATAAAAAGACAAATTTCTTGTAACTGGTAGATTATCATGAATTGCAGTTAAAAATCTGATATATGTCATTTAGCAGTGCTAAATCCACTTGATACCAAAACATGTAAAATGGTAATTATAATTTAATATTTAAAATTTAAGGATAACAAAATATTTCCAGAGCAAGACAGACAGTTATCCTAAAGACCATCAAAGATTCAAGCATAAAAGAGCAGGAGACGTAATTATCAAGGAGAGATACTTCTTCAAAAATAAACTACTGGGACTACTTCAAAATAAAAAGCTTTTGCACAGCAAAGGAAACCATCAAGAAAAGACAACCTACTCAATGGGAGAAGATATGTGCAAATGATATATCTGATAAAGGGTTAACATCCAAAATATATAAAGAATTTATACAACTAAACTCCAAAAAAACCAAACAATTTGATTAAAAAATGGGCAGAGGACCTGAATAGACATTTTTCTAAAGAAGACATACAGATGTCCAGCAGACACATAGAAGATGCGCAACATCACTCATCATCGGGAAATGTAAACCAAAACCACAATGAGACATCACTTTACAACCTTGTAGAATAGCTAAAATCAGAGACAAGAAATAACATGCTGGTGAGGAGGTAGAGAAAAAGGAACCCTAGAGTGTACTGTTGGTGGGAAAATAAATTGGTACAGCTACTGTGGAAAACAGTATGGAGGGTCCTCAAAAAATTAAAAATAAGGGGGCGCCTGGGTGGCTCAGTTGGTTAAGCGACTGCCTTCGGCTCAGGTCATGATCCTGGAGTCTCGGGATCGAGTCCCGCATCGGGCTCCTTGCTCAGCGAGGAGTCTGCTTCTCCCTCTGACCTTCCCCTCCTCATCCTCTCTTTCTCTCTCTCATTCTCTCTCAAATAAATAAATAAAATCTTTAAAAAAAAAATTAAAAATAAAAATATCATATGATCCAATAATTCTACTATCAGGTATTTACCCAAAGAAAACAAAAACACTAATTCAAAAACATATGTGCACCCCTGTTCACTGCAGCATTTACAACAGCCAAGATATGGAAGCAATCCAAGTGTCCACTGATAGACGAAATGGATAAAGAAGATGTGGTGTATATATATAATGGAATATTACTTGGACATAAAAAGGATGAGATCTTGCCATTCGCGACAACAGGGATGGACCTAGAGGATACTATGCTAAGTGAAACAAGTCAGACAGAGAATACTATATGATTTAACTTATATGTGGAATCTAAGAAACAAATGAATAAACAAACAGCAGAATCAGACCTATAAATACAGAGAACAAACTGATGGTTGCAAGAAGGGAGGGGGGTATGGGGTTAGGGAGGGGGAGCTATATACCCAAAATATATTGAGAATGACAGCTTAAAGACAGCTTTCAGGGGCTGTTACTAAAGTTATAATCACTGCTTAGGGGTGAGAGAATTCTTTGGAAATCTATGGAAAACTATGGAGAGAAATGCACATTATATAGCTCTGCCCACAATTTTGAGAGGCTACAAACCCCTAGATCCCACTCGCAGACCTCATACAAAGCTCAGGTTTCCTGCTTTAGTTCGTTTACAGTAATTACAAGGATTCTAATCTTCCTCCTTCACCAGATTAAAATAAGATACTAGATATTGGGGCACCTGGCTGGCTCAGTTGGTAGAGCATGTGACTCTTAATCTCATGGCTGTGAGTTCGAGCCCCACATTGGGTGCAGAGATTACTTAAAAATAAAATCTTTTAAAAAAGAGAGAGAGATGGGCGCCTGGGTGGCTCAGTCGGTTAAGCGACTGCCTTCGGCTCAGGTCATGATCCTGGAGTCCCGGGATCGAGTCCCACATCAGGCTCCCTGCTCGGCGGGGAGTCTGCTTCTCCCTCTCCCCCTCCCCCTGCTTGTGTTCCCTCTCTCGCTATGTCTCTCTCTGTCAAATAAATAAATAAAATCTTTAAAAAAAAAAAAAAAAAGAGAGAGAGGGGTGCCTGGGTGGCTCAGTCGTTAAGCGTCTGCCTTCGGCTCAGGTCATGATTCCAGGGTCTTGGGATCGAGCCCCGCATCGGGCTCCCTGCTCGGCCGGGAGCCTGCTTCTCCCTCTCCCACTCCTCCTGCTTGTGTTCCCTCTCTCACTGTGTCTCTCTCTGTCAAATAAATAAAATCTTAAAAAAAAAAAAAATTATAAAAGAGAGAGAGATACTAGATATTATGTAACTTTGCCTCAGATTCTTAATGGGGAAAACTTCTAGTACCACACTGTATTACTGAATGTTTGGATTTGGCATAATCATGATGCCAATGCCAAACATTATCTAGCACTCTACACATCTGACCATGTGAGAAATGGAATATATAAGGGTTTTATGATTCTTTTGGAGAGTTTAGAAGATGTAAGTATTAAATCATGTGGAAAAAAAGTTTCAGTAAAAAAAAAATATAATTATAAGATAATAATGTAAACACATTGATTTAAACAAAAACTGTGATAGGATTATGTTGAGAGAAATGGTAATAGATGATGTCAATAGCTTTAAATCTTCATTTCTCATGACATGAAATCAGTAGATAATATCTACAGTTGATACATTAGGAAAACTGCAGGACAAGTTGGAAGTTATTGGGTGTAGGGGGAACACAAAGGGATGAAGAGGGATAAAGCAGAATACAGTTCTCTTTTATTATAAGCTTTGCAGTAGAATTTGATTTACCTATGCATATATATTAGATTTTAAAAATTTAAGTCAAAACACTAAAATAATATTTAGGCTTACTATGTTAAAATCTTTTAAATTTGCTACTTTAGTTCTTATAGCCAAGATATATAAATATGACCTAAGTTTTACATTATAAGGTGTGGTTTCATGCTAATTTCATCAAGTTTTTTTTTTTTTAAGTCACATTATTGAATAGATATCCCTGAGAAGATGGTTCTTAATGAAACCATGTTTCCCACTACTTTGCATTCCTGTTTCAGAAGTACCTTCCCATATTATGCTGCCAACAACTCGAAAGAAAGGGAAAGAGGAGCAGTTCCTTCTCTGGGCATAAGCTATCCACTGAGATGGAGCCATTCACTAACTTGTTCTGGGCTTTTGCATTTCCTAAGTGAAAAAGCTAGAGAAAGCTGAAGTCTCTCAGAAAGAAGAGCCAATGGCTCAGAAGGTTAGTGAGGTACTTAAACAGAAATAGATATGTATTCCTGAAAGCCTACTGCCTCTCTACTCTCTGCCATCTGCCATCTCTCACTACCTTTTATCTTTTTGCTTTTCCTCTCAGTACAAAATGAGTAACTGAAGTATAAGAGCAAAAGAAAGATGGTAATTCCAGGCTACTGTCAGAAGTGACAAAAATGATCCCAGTCCCTTCTAGATAACATTCTATAAAGTCCATCAAATCCTAATACTAAAATGCAAAATTCAGATTTTCAGAGAGCAAGTTTTCACTTCAGAACCAATCCATTCTGTTAATTAGTCCCACTTACGTGGGGTGGACAATCTGAGGAGCCCACAGTCCAACCAGGCATGCCGCTGCCGGCTGTCCCCTGCAGCGCTGTCGTTCCTCAAGAGGAGACCTAGGCTGTAAGCACTCAGGCCCACAGGGCTGCTGGGATCAGGGCGTTACCAGTTGGGCACATCAATAATTGTATTGAGTCAACAGGCTCTCACCTGTGGAGCACAGTACATGAGATTTGGCGGTATTTTCCCTAATGCCCAAACACTCTTCTTTAGTTCTCAATCTGGTTGTTTTCCAAAAGGTTAAGGACATGGATGGTTTAAAGATAAGATCTTGCTACCAGTTAAGCAGGCATTTGTTCCTTCTCTCATTTGTGAGGAGTGCCAAAGAAGCATTAAGTTCCGGAACAACTAATAGTGGTGCCTAGTATAATCCCGGGCACTTGGTAATACTCAAACGTTTGCTGAATGATGAACAAATGAGTTCTAAGAAGCAGAGGGACAAGCAGCTGTCTACATTGGTATGTAGCAGTCAAATGGCACTGGGTCCATTTTTAGGGCCTGCCATGCTTTACAAACTTTCTTCAGAGATAGGCAACGGTTTTCTAAACAAACCCAAGTAGATAAACTGTGGAGGTCTTACATATTAATGGAAAAAAAAATTAGATCACTAAATGCTTGCTAAGTTAATGAACAATCCCTCAAATAATAAAGCTAATAAAGCCTGTCAGTCCAGAATTCATAAAGGAACCTACTAAGAAAGTTGATCAATCCCAAGCAGAAGTTCTTCAGGGCATACTAAAAGCAGATCAGTATGTGATATTCTAAACATATTTTTGTTCGATACCTCCCCCATCTGAATGGATGCAGACAAGAAGCCTGGGAAGATACATACCCAGATGCTATCCATGGTCATCACTTTAATAAATGAATATAGCTGGTTTTTATTTTCTTTCATCTACTTATAGCTAGTGAATAGATATTAGTTAGATGTTTTTAAATTCTTTTTTTGGTGTGCTTTTATCCCCCCCTCCCCCCCACCAAACTTTTTTTTGACAGATACCACAATTAAAAGGCTTGTTAATGTAGCCTAATTTTGTTAAGTAAGAATTTGGATATAGAATTTAGCTCAAAATGAGAAAGAGATATGCAACAATTCAGACTGCAGAAGAGTTGTATAGCTGAGTACTCGAGTTTTCTTAAACTAAAGACAACCAAAATTATCTCTTAAATGACCAATCAGTTCTTATTTCTCCTTCTATGTTTAAACCAGGGCCCTGTTTTACTTATCTTTATGTCCCCTTTGTATGCCTAGTAAAAGGAGCTCAAAGTTTTGTTGAATGGAACAAAACAAGAAACAATCAAATGAACAATCATTTCTGAATATAATGGAGGCGAGGATTTAGCAACCTATTAAATTTCTGGTATATTCTTAAGTCCCCAAGAGTGGTAATTCCCTAACTGGTTTCATTATTACAAACCAGAGCAGGAGCATGGTGTGGTGGTAAAGAGCTCAAAGTCTGAAGCCAAACTATCTGGGTTCAAATTCTGGCATTAGCAAAGTGAATGCCTGGTGACTTGAGCAGTTACTTAACTTCTATGCCTTGGTTTCCTCATCTATAAAATGTGAGAAGAATCACAGATTCTATTTCAAAGAAGTTGTTATGAAAATTTAAAAGGGTTTAGAAGAGTACCAGCACTTTATACGTTTGCTTTTAAAAACAAAAACAGGGGCGCCTGGGTGGCTCAGTCGTTGAGCGTTGCCTTCGGCTCAGGTCATGATCCCAGGGTCCTGGGATCAAGCCCCGCGCTGGGCTCCCTGCTCAGCGGGGAGCCTGCTTCTCCCTCTCACACTCCCCCTGCTTGTGTTCCTTCTCTCACTGTCTCTCTCTCTGTCACATAAATAAATAAGATCTTTAAAAAAATAAAAATAAAAAAATAACAACCACAACAAAAAAACCTTTCACTGCTACAAAATGGTTAGAAAAAAATGAGGCGATTTAGAAACCTGAAAATTTCCCTGTCTTAAACTGAGACAGGTGTCATCTTCTCACAATATGTGTAAAAGTATTCCAATATCTAGGAAAGCTGGCTCTTCAAAACTGACAAATGTCCACAGAAGCACTCTTCATGTCATTGCTTTAAAAGAGTCATCCAAAATAATTCACCTGCTATGGTATTAAATGCTAAAGACAAAAAGAATATCAAGGACAAACTTCCCTTGTAGGAGACTGAGCTTAAGAAACTGGTAAGAGTTTTTCTTGATTCTTAATTGAATCAATACTTAACAGAATACTGTATTTGAATTAAGAACAAGGTATAGATCTGGTTTAGGGAAGAACAAAGCTTCTCTTGGGCATTTTTAGATTTGTAAAATCTTAAAACTGTATCTCCACAATTACATTAGATTTGATGTTATAATATTCTTTTCTCCTTGGTTAAAAAAAATTTCAACTTTACCATTTATTGTGAATATGCTATTAAAATTTAGAGCAAAAGTATTTTTTCCTTTGAAGCATATAGTATTATGCTTCATCATAGATTAGGTTAATGACTGTTTCATAGTCTCTGGTAAAGTAGAAATGTTATAGATCAGATTAATGACTAATTCATAGTCTCTGGTAAAGTAGAAATGATCATGCCTAAATGTTATTTCAAAAAATTTAAAAGGAATGGCAATGTCAAAAGAAGGGAAAAAAATACTTTGCATCTGGAAAATGAAATAGAATAAAAATGTTATTAATAGTAGTTCTGTATGTAATATATAGTAAGGAATAATAATAGTTCTGTATGTATAGTTTCAATATAAAAGTACACAATTACTCAAAAGCATTCCAGACCATTTCTCATCTAAGCACTATAAAAAAATAACTGAAACTGACATTGAATTAAAAGTTTTAAGTAGCATTTTTCCAAGATTTCATTTACACACTACTCTTTTCTTCCTTAATGATCTCTCTCCATTTTTAATACATAGGTTCTACTTACCATTTCTACATATTTTCCATTCAAATATTATTCCTTAAATTTAAAAAGCATGTGTAGCAACAACTAGCTCTAAAGATAACCCTGCAAAATCTCTTCAGGCCTTTAGTTATGTAAAATATCATCATCCATAATATTTTTTACTAACAAAAAATTAGGTTATGAAATATATTTTGGCAGCAGAGGGATTTTACTTGTTCCAGGTCTGTCTAAAGACTGCCTTGCAACTAGCCAGGGTAATATTTTTCCTCTTTCCTTTTTTTCTCTGCAGTGCTTCTAAGTATAGTGACAGCCGCATCAGGCTTTCCTAGTCTCAGCGCAAGCTCAGTGAAAATCTGGGAAATGTAAGTGGAAACATGAGAGACCGCTTTATTTGGCAGTGCTTTAAAAAAAAGGGGGGGGGGCAGAACAAATGGCAAAGCAGTGTTTGGACCGCAGGATGAACAATCAATAGGCAGAAAGCAAGATAGAAGCTTCCTCCACTTTTGGATCGACAATCGACAGCTGAGAGACTATTTTTTGCTATGGTTGACTAAATATGGTCAGGGAAGAGAGAGGCACAAGAGAGCCTGTTTGCCTGGGAGTGCATGTTTCAAATGCTTAGCTGCCTATAAAGCTGTAACAGTTTAGCCCGTGGCCACTGAGAGAAGAATATAAGTTAACCTCTGTAGTGACCATGGGGAAGTCCTGACCTTCCTTGCAGACTTGACCTCTGGATATGACAAGGTGGCTTCACTACAGATCTACCAATTAATCCTGGAAACTAAAAACCAAAAGCAAATCAAAAAAAAAAACAAACCAAAAAAACAACTTCACAGCAAGAAAGATACAGAATATTTCCTGAGAAGTCAGAAGAACCTAATGTATTCTGGTGGGCAAAAGAAAATAGGGTGAATGTTTACAGTTACTTGGGGGGAGTGAGGTGTGTTTTGGTTTTTGGCTTTTTGTTTTTTTAGATTATAAAATTAACTTCCTTTGCAACTTTCTGCCCTCTTCTGAAGCATTTTATCTGAAAATGAGCAAAGTTCATTTTCTTGGCCATTATACCAACCTTCCTTGGTTGCTTAACTTTCTGTACAGCAGATACAAGGTACTCATATCTGTGCAATACTGGTAATATGACCTTCCAAATCAAATGGCCAACTTTGATTCAGTTTTGTTGTTTGTTTTTTTTTTAAGGCAAAGGGAAGGGAGAGGGAAAAGATGGCTTTTTTGGGTTTTTCTGTTTGTTCATTTGTTTTTCAAATGTATCTTAAAAGGTGGGGTTCTGTGTTCACTGATACGGCCCTTTGCTTCCCTCAGCTCATGGAAAGAAGTGCTGAATCAGCGAATAGAGTGAAGGAACGATCAAGAGGAGATGGCAGCTGCTGATGTGACTCTCTAGGTCATTACCTCTCTTCCTCCTGCAAAAGCTGCATGGCACTAAACTTACAGGTAACAGCACCATAAGGCCTGCACTTTTAAGGATACTTATGACTTTCTGCATGCTTACCTATTATGACTCGATACATGCTTCTATTGTTAAAGTCTATCTGGGCATTGCCTAATTTCATAGTTCAAGTAGACAGCTTATGTAGCGTAAAAAGGAATGTTGTTCAAGTATCCTGGCAGATAATTCTTGATCTCAAAAATGTACAAATCCATTACTGTCACTGATGTTACTGAAGATTTAGTCTTTGTTTCAGATTAAATAATGATTTTGCATCCTTCGTAAATCACATCCTGCTTCCAAAGTACGCTACCTTTTAAAAACTATTAACTGTCTATTTCAAGGTTTAGTCAACCAAGAGACTTGGCAGATCACAAAATACTTAATGCTAACTTTTAGTTGGTCACAAAAATAAATCAGAATGTGCATGGTAAATCCTAACACTGCACTGCTGAAACTGCTGTAGTGCTGGGCCATCTACTGCTACATTCTGATTTGCTCTCTCTGAGCTTCACCAACTTTTTATCACAGGCTGCAGAAATTCGACTTTCCCTACCTTTTTGTTTTCTCCTTTCCCGAATATGAAAATTTCTTATGGTGTTCTTTTAAATTAACCTTTTAATACCACAATAATTAAAGGCAACTCACCAACTATAATGTCTTTTCAAGCTAAATGATCAAGCGCAGACCCTGGTGTCACAGGCTAACACCTTTAAATTCTTTTCAGTGAGACTTTAGAAAAGACTGTTCTGGTAGTGATCCTTTATACCAAAAAAATTAAAGAATCAAAAGAACCAAACTCACCAAAATTAGATATTTATACATCTATTCGAAAGTGTATTCAACCCAAACAAAAGCACCAAAATGCAAAATTCAGGTAAGTAACTAATAAAGACAAAGGAACGAGAAAGAAGTTCTCAAATAATCATGAGTTCCTTATCTGTGACCTTTAAAAAAAAATAACAAAAAATTCATCATCTTTAAAACTTCAGTTCACTCACACTCTAAAAAGATCTAGCTTTTCTCCTTGTTCTTTCAACAGAAGAAGTACTAATTGGTTAACTGGTTAAGTTTTCAATAAGGTATCTAGTTTGTAAAAAGAATTTGCACTGAATTCATTACTATCTACCTGCAGGATCTAGAAGCAAACTACAAAATAAGAAGAAATTCCTCTGAAGACAATGAAGAAACACTAGGCTGATCTTACCAATTTCTGAAATATACTCTGTAAAACCTCCACTGATTCTATGAATCTCTTGCAAAAACAACCAGACCAGGACAAAGTTCAACAGATAACTGGTTAGTGTTTAGACGTATCTATGTCCACCAAGAACAAGGAGCCATGAATGGCACTAATGCCATGCTTCAGGTAAATCTGTTATAGTTTAGTCTTTGATAGTCTCTGCCAATGATCTACCACTACTCTGTATCAGTAAACTAAATGTTTTACTAACAAATGGGAAAATAAAACATTTCATGTTTTTACAGCTAACAACTTAGTAAAACCTACTCAGAGTACATACTTCTTTATGTACCCATATGAACATACAATGCTATGGAATGTAAAGAAGTATGTATTTTTGGTAGGCAATAAACTGCCAGGAGGGAACTACACTGCAGCTAAAAGCAGCTCTTGCTTCTTTCTATGTGAATGACCTTCATATGGTAAATTAACCTAGTATCAAAGAGATGACCTTTGGCAATACTAACACCATAAAAATGTACCTACTACTTTTAGATGGAAACTAAATGCTGTGAAGATTTCTACTTTGTGAAGAAAAAAAAGTTCAACCAAGGAGATTTAAAATTATCAAGAAACTCCTTTTAAATCTTCTAAGTTTAAAATGTACTATGTTTTACATTTTTAAATTAAGTATTCACATGATTAAAATTTGAATACTGAAAAGAAATCAGTAGTACTAGAACAAAAGAGTGAGGGATACACATGACCTATTTTCTGTCTCTACAATATGATCTTAATTGAAGTATATATCATATTAGTAGGATTAACTGATTTGTTAAGAATAACAAGGTATAACAAAAGCTGATGTCATTACATTTTAGCAATTGTTCTTGATAGTTTGATAAATTTATAGTCTACTAATATTAGAGGAATTTCTGAACAAGTTTTGTTGTTTTAAGCTTTCTTTTTGAAAGCTACACAGTCATAATTCGAAAAGACTATCTTTTAAGTAACATTCTACTCTCAAAAAAAAAGTGTTGTCCTCAAATTAATCAGGTCCTTAATCTAGTGTTCGCTTTGTATAAATACTGTTAGTACTTAGAATAAATTAAAACATAAGATTTATGCATGAAAAATGACAAAATTCTGGGTCATATTGTAGGTTAACAGGGCACATTGATAAAAGATGGCCAAATATTTAAAAGAAATTAATTTATTATCGATATTATCCTTGAATTTGCTTTCTCCAAAGGGGCACATAAAATGAAAACGCTACAGCCAAGAAACCAATTTACACAGACAGAATAATCATGTTTCACTGGTACCGGGCAACAGCAATTCAATTTTTATAAACATGTTAGGGCCCACTATTTGTAATGTGTTGGAGATATCATAATACTTTTTTTTTACCTTATATAAAATTTATTTTGTGTAATATACACTTACATATTAACAGAAATCATAAATAATAAAGCTGCTGGCAATACTTTATAAGCAGTACCTGTTTCAAGCTACTATGATAGACTTAGAAAAAAAGAAATACTAATATTCATATACTCTAATCATTTCTTACTAAAAGTACTATTTCAACTGGAATATTCAGATGTGTATAAAAAGCATAATGATAATTTGAAAATTTTTATGTGTCCCAAGTTGAACAGAAATGGCTATAAGGTCAACTACAGTTATAACTGAAAATATGTATCTCAAAAGTATAGGTTCCTCTATAAAACTACTCAAAGGGTATTACTATACTCATGTTTTATAACATTCTAAAATTATAGAGTATTATAAAATTGTAGAACAATTATATCCATTATTCTCTAGGCATGAAAGTTTTTAATAACTATTTTAAAACAACCTGGTGACAAAGATTCTCATTGATATAATATTAAGAGTACATAATCCTCAGAAAATAAAATGACAGCATCTGCTATTCATTTTAAAAAGATTATATACTGATTCTAGTGCTTACAAGTTTAACTGAACATATCTGAGTCTTTTCAGTCATTCTAAAATGTCACATCCATCACTTAGATCAGCTGTTCATTTTTAACTGAGTACATAGTAAACTCTGGGCATCTGCTGACACTGGTGTAACTCAAACATTTCAACTGTCTCTCTGACAGGGATAACAGATGCTGACATTATCAAATGCTGTACTATTTTTTTTCCATGGCCTCTCCTTGCCCCGATATGGCCAGTATATGAAACTGAACTGCCATCCAAAAGCACACTTGAGCAACTGGATCTGCTAAACAGCTCCCATATAACTAGTAAAAATAGAAGCCAGTTTTATTGCTATCTTCAGCACTTAAGTCCAGGCAATTTAACACCTGTTTCATTTCTATTAGAATATATGGAAAGAATTGTAGTTACATTAATTTCACCAGCAGCATGATACGAACCAACAGATGCAGAATATACTTAATATGAGAACTTTTTGAATACTGCCTGAATTAGTGCTGACCTTTTCCCAGTCTAATTCAAAACAGTAACTTTCTTTACTCTGTATTTCACTGAAAGCACTTACTTTATAGGCAAACTATAATATCTCAAAGTTTTATTTTTGCAAGTATATTTAAGGAGGTATCCCTTCCCTGATACTGAAATGCAACAATGAAATCAAATTACAACAAACATTTGCTGTACTGACTTTTAAAGTATTACTCATGTAGTAGATTTTTAAATTAAATTCATTGCTTATAGCTATGCACCACAAGTCCATGTATTATTAAGCTGATAATGGAACTAACTAGGCAATCTGTACCCAAAATGATGGAGAACTCAGGGAAATAGACATTGAAAAGGGTTAAATTACTAACCTATGATTAGTAACACTACATAAGCAAAAACAAAGAAAAAAGTTGGCATGCATGGTAGTTCCTTTCAACACAAGTCCAAGCAATACACTGAATACACGTGTGATCTATTTATAAACCAAAGGGCAGAGGTACTGTCTTAAGGCCACTCATATTCCTCCACCCTCCCTATCAGGAACTTGCTATTAGCTCTCAAGTATAATACTAAATAAAGAGGAGTGGTAGAAAGCTTACCAGTACTCTTCCCTAACCTATTAGCATACTTACTTGGTTCACTGCCTAAAGATAAATACAAAATAGTACTCTGAAATACATCAAGGTCTATTTGTTCCTTCAAATGCTGTTGGTTTTAAAACAGGTTATTGTCTACATTTAAGAATTATGCAAAGCTGTACACTGATAATTCCTTAATGCATCAACAAAATGTTAAAGGGCAAAGACTTGCTCTGTTCGAGAAGGAAATAGTAGGAAAAGTGCCTTTAAAATAGAAAAGTTTACATGTAATGACTGAAGTACTGACATGAGAATATCTAACATTTGTAGAAAGTCCATAACCATAATTGTACAAATAAAAAGCATTTCAACTCTTTTGTATCCCAAACTAGCAGCACTGCAATGCTTTGCTAGAGCTGGTAAAATGGAACCAAATCGCCTCTTCAATGGATTTGGTCCCCTTCAACCAGCTGTAGCTATGCATTGATTACTACAGGACAGCCAACCTTTTCATTTATGAATATCAATCACATGTTGACTAATTTCAGCTTATTTAAATTATTCAGATTGTGGTTTAAATCAAATAATTTGTTACTGTTAATTCTCCTTGGGGGAACCATAGTGGTTAACAATGTTTATAAAAAGTTTTATGAAAAATGTGTGGATGACTTAAGGACTGCAAATAAAATAATTTTACTATTTACCGTCTTGGTGTTACATTTTTTTTATCTTCAGAATAGAAATGGCAATGAAATGTAGCCTATGCTGCATAATAAAAAAATACACTTCCTCCAAAGGAAGAAAATATTTGGGAAGGTGACCTAAAACCTACCTGAACATAATGGGAACACCACAGTGTGGTTCCTATGGACATGCACGTATTTTAAATTAAAGAAAAATATAACATTAAATATAATACTCTAGAAATGCTGGGTCACTATCTTCCAGGATTAGCATTTAATTTTACTGCAATTTACCTGAATACTGATAAAGGTAAAAAAGAAAAATGAACGATTCTGCAGAATATTTTGTGCAGAGACTGAAACAGGATCTAGTTCTTCCAACCCCAAAAGTTTTTAACCTTCAGAAAAGAAAGGAAATGCTAAGTATCATGGCTTTTTACTATGTAGGTATTTCACCTCTCCATACTTGTTTCCTCAGTTGTAAAATGAAGATCTCTTCTAATAATAACATCCTATGACTCTCCTCACTCTGTCTTCTTTGTCCTTCACAAAATAAAGATACACACAAGCCTCTCTCTCTCAGGGGAGAGAAAATGAAGGAAGAGGAAAAATGATAAGTTATCCAACATCCCTCTATTTTTCTTACTAACTGCAATACAATTATAGGTAATAAAATGTTCTTTAACACATGGAAACAAACATTTCAGTAATTAATGAAGGGTTACTGATGGCAATTAGTAGTTTAAAAATCTACATGTTCACACAGTCTTCAACAGTCCACTCCTCTATTTAAAAGTGAAGATCATCCCTTAAAAGAATGTGGGCAAAGGAAAGTTTATATATAGATAAATCTTATCACTTCATTCAAATTATTAGGCCTACCTGCTCATTTTAATCACATTTCAATTAGTTACATTAAATATATTCATGTATTAGAAGGCACATCATGTTTGAGAGTGGATGCATGGCACATAAGAGAAAATGGACATACTATAAGTATAGTATCATTTAATACACTCTCAGCTACTTTTTATATATAGCACTCTGCATGTTCAGAGTTTATAAGAAAAACATTAAACACAAAGATATGGTCTAGATTATCAAATCTTCATAAATTCAACATAGTCTCATTTACCAGGCCTTATTTTAGAATTTTAAAAGTTAAATAAAGATATCATAACATTCTAGAGGGAAAATTATGAGTTGCTCATATATTCAGTATGATTTAGTATGTGCCTTTGTGGGAATAAACAGGTAAGTAAGAAATGCCTGTGAAGTTATCTTTTTTTTTTTTTTAAGATTTTATTTATTTATTTGAGAGAGAGAGAGAAACAGCATGAGAGGGGAGAGGGTATGAGGGAGAAGCAGTCTCCCCCCTGAGCTGGGAGCCCGATGTGGGACTCGATCCCAGGACTCCGGGATCATGACCCGAGCCGAAGGCAGTCGCTTAACCAACGCTTAACCAACTTAACCAGGCGCCCCTGCCTGTGAAGTTATCTTAGCACTAACCTAAAAACACAAGTGTATCACATCATGTGGTCTATTCATATTTTGCTGTTACTTTTCACACTCAATTTATATTAAAGAAAAATTTGTAAATAACACTATATAAGGTAACTTTATAATACTGCTAAGAGTACCTCCAAAATATCTATCCAGTATCAGTACTTCCAAAATACTTAGCTGGTTTTTGGCCAGCTCTGCAGAGAATACTGCTAATTTATTTTCATGCCTGTTAAGGAGATCTAGTAACTTAATTAAGAGCTAAAAATGCAACATCCTCACAGAAAGTACCTAAGTAATGTGCCAATTAATGCTATTCCAAAGAAATTTAGTTTTCATTTTCAACAACAGAAATGCTTCCTGCTCTTCATTTAAATCTGAAATTTCACCTGTATACAAAAAAAGACAATATGGCTAAACTCTAGGGAAAATGTCTCTAAATATCAAAAATAAGAAAAAGCATGGTTCTCTTGGTTAAGATTCCTGAAATAAAAGATCTATATTAAGACATATGCTATTCTAGGGTGCCTGGGTGGCTCAGATGGTTAAGCATCTGCCTTCGGCTCAGGTCATGATCCCAGGGTCCTGGGATTGAGTCCTGCATCAGGCTCCCTGCTCAGCGGGGAGCCTGCTTCTCCCTCTGCCTCTCTCTCTCTCTCTCTGTCTCTCATGAATAAATAAATAAAATAAAATCTTTTTAAAAAAAAAAGACATATGCTATTCTAAAATGCTCCAAATTTTATAAACCATGATACCAAAATACTCAGTGTCTCCGAAAGCTTATATAGTCTCCCACAATTCTGAAACAAAAGAAACGGCTTTATAATTCTTTCTCTCTTAATGTCTCTGCTGTTATACCATGAGGAAACATCAAGATCAGCTTTGAAATCCAGAACCTACATTGATCTGAGGCTTTGAAATCTAGATTTCAAAGTATATTCTTCATAAATATTGGACATCTAGACATATTTTTGATAACCGGGGATATTATATTTTCTTTTTAAAAAGCACAACCAGGGGCGCCTGGGTGGCTCAGTCAGTTAAGCATCTGCTTTTGGCTCAGGTCATGATCCCAGGGTCCTGGGATAGAGCCCCATATTGGGCTCCCTGCTCCACGGGGGTCTACTTGTCCCTCTCCTCACCGCTCATACTGTCTCTGTCTCTCTCTCTAATAAATAAAAACTTTAAAAATAAATAAATAAATAAATAAATAGCACAACCAATAACTCTACTGTGTTACTAACTTATTGCCAAAAACTCATTACTGCTTACTATAGGCAAAGCTAAGGAATAGAATGCTACTTAAATCCCACATGTATACACATGCACATATAAACCTTGGAAACTTTTCCATATTGCTAACCACAATAAATTGAAATAATTGTAAGTAAATATTTGTGCTGGTATTAAGTTACACTCGCAATGTAAATGATTTGCTGTAGAAATAATATATATGTATTCTAATAAAAAAACCCCCCAAATAAGCTAAGAATTATATTAACTAAAGTACCATCAATTGTAATTAAAATTGACTATACATGAAATTCAACAATTAAGACAAGTATACTAAAGAAGTATAACTGTAGTTTAAAACAAAGATCACAAAGAACAAATTAAAATGTTATAATTCAAGGTAAGAGATTCATCAAGTTATATAAATTATAAAATGCTTATAAGAAAGGGGGAAATGTTGGCACATATTAATCATGCCTAATATTTTATTCAAAAATGCTAATTTCATCAGGTTCTGGAAATAATAAATGAACTATATCTGATTTCCTCAAATAAGTGTTAAGGCCAAAGACTTTTTTTTTTTTTTTAAGATTTTATTTATTTATTTGAGAGAGAGAGAATGAGAGAGAGAGAACACATGAGAGGGGATAGGGTCAGAGGACGAAGCAGACTCCCTGCCGAGCAGGGAGCCCGATGCGGGACTCGATCCAGGGACTCCAGGATCATGACCTGAGCCGAAGGCAGTCGCTTAACCAACTGAGCCACCCAGGCGCCCAAGACTTTTTTTTTTTTAAGATTTTATTTATTTATTTGACAGAGAGAGACACAGCGAGAGAGGGAACATGAGCAGGGAAAGTGGGAGAGGGAGGAGCAGGCTTCCCGCCGAGCAGGGAGCCCGATGTGGGACTCGATCCCAGGACCCTGGGATCACGACCTGAGCTGAAGGCAGACGCTTAACAACTGAGCCACCCAGGCGCCCTAAGGCCAAAGAGTTTTTTAAAAAAATTCTGAGTACACCAAAAATGATTCCTTCTGTCTTTTGACATCACTCATCAGTACAAGGAAAGAAAAGCATATTTTAAGAATAAAAAATCTGAGGGCGCCTGGGTGGCTCAGTCGTTAAGCGTCTGCCTTTGGCTCAGGTCGTGATCCCAGGGTCCTGGGATCGAGTCCCACATCGGGCTCCCTGCTCGGCGGGAAGCCTGCTTCTCCCTCTCCCACTCCCCCTGCTTGTGTTCCTGCTCTCGCTATCTCTCTCTCTGTCAAATAAATAAATAAAATCTTTAAAAAAAAAAAAAGAATAAAAAATCTGATATGAAAAAAAGAACTGAAAACAACCTCAATTTGCAATTTAAACTGATACATAAGTTGTATAATCTTCTGATATTCTTTAGAGTCCAATTAAAATCACTCTTTATCTGGCAATCTATAGTCACAATTGCATGAAATGTCTTAAGGAAATAGGAATAAAAAACAATCATATAGCTTTAACTAAAGCACTTGGCTGCATAATAAAAATGGCTTTTTCCTCTTTTTTTAAAATGTCACCTAAAAAAAATAAATGTCACCTGACACCAGTTATTTGACTGGAGGAATCACCCTTATAAATTTTTAAGGGAATTCTCAAGATACATGCAAGAATTAAAGAAATGTAAGTAGTATACTCTCTCCTCCTTGTATAGGCTTATTACCATTATTAAATATACTACCCCTACTCCCAGAGTAAAGTGAAACAATTCAAAATATTTAAAGGTTACTCGTTTCCTAAACACTTCAATTTTCAGTTTATCCTAAACTTTATGATTTAATGTGATAAGCTAAATTCCCTCAATAAAATCTCTCTTTTTTTAAAGATTTCATTTATTTATTTGGGGGGGGCATGAGTAGGGGGAGGGACAGAGGAAGAGGGAGAAGCACACTCCCCGCTGAGCAGGGAGCCTGACACGGAGCTCAATCCCAGGACCCTGGGATCATGACCTGAGCTGAAGGTAGATGCTTTACTGACTGAGCCACCCAGGTGCACCAGTAAAATCTCTTTTTGACCATTCTAATCTGAAATAATTGCTATTTGAATTCCTAGCAGTTCCTCTACAGAATCCGTAACTAATCACATTACATCCTGTGATACCTAGCACTGTCCTGTCAAATTAAGACTAACATTTATTAAGTCCCTATCACAGTCAAGGCATTGTGGGGGATATACAAATGAAAAGGAGTGCCCACAATTTTAACAGAAAGAAACACAGAAATACCACACTAACAAACATAAAGTGCAATAAAATAAGAACAAAGAACAAGTTAGTATAGGGCAAACAGAAAATAATTTCAATGATGAGATCTAGGAGCTCTGAAAGAAAGATGGTTAAGATCAAGAAGGGAAAGGGATAAGGATATCCTGATTAAAGAAAATGCTTAAATAAATGAAGAAAGTAGACAAGATATTTTAGAAAAGGGAACAGCATAATGTAGCTGAAGGGAAAGGTAGGAAGAGGGATTTTAATTAGTGGGAGATAAAGTTACAAAAACAGGCTTAAGACACACCACAAATGGGTATGAAAACCAAGTTCAAGGTATGCAAATTTTATTCTAAGTACAATAGGAAGCAACTGAAGATTTGGGAACAGGGGAGAGAGGTGCCATTATATCTATGCCTTTAGAATGCTAAGTTGGTAACTGTATGAAAGTTAAATCAGCGATAACCCTGAAATCAGAGTGAACAATTAGAAAGATACTGTAATAGTTCAAGTAAAAGTGGTAAGTACTTAATTAGATCAGCAACAATGGAATAGGAAGAATGGAATAGATTGGAAAAGACTAGTAGAATAAATGGAATGTGAGAACTAACTGGAAGTTGAGAATTAGTGAGAGAGTAGTCAAATATAACCCTAAACAAACACGCAGCAAGGGGACTGATGGCTGTATTAATACATTCTTAGTTAAATCATTCACTGTCCATGTGTTTCAGTCTTGAAACCATAATACAGAAAAAGTAATACAAGGTAGTTAAGAGCTATTATTCTTTTTTCTTTTTTAAAGTAGGCTCCATGTGGAGAAAGGGGAACCCTCTTACACTGTTGGTGGGAATGCAAGCTGGTGCAGCCACTCTGGAAAACAGATGGAGTTCCTCAAAAAGTTGAAAATAGAACTACTCTTTGACCCAGCAATTGCCTTACTGGGTATTTACCCCAAAGGTACAAATGTAGTGATCCGAAAGGGCACCTGCACCCCAATGTTTATAGCAGCAATGTCCACAATAGCCAAACTATGGCAAGAGCCCAGATGTCCATCAACAGATGAATGGATAAAAAAGATGTGGTATATATATACAATGGAATATTACTCAGCCATCAAAAAATATGAAATCTTGCCATTTGCAATGATGTGGATGGAACTAGAGGGTATTATGCTAAGCAAAATAAGTCAAACAGAGAAAGACAGCTATCATAAGATCTCACTCATATGTGGAATTTGAGAAACAAAACAGGATCATAGGGGAAGAGAGGAAAAAATAAAACAAGACAAAATCAGAGAGGGAGACAAACCATAAGAGACTCTTAATCCTAGGAAACTGAGGGTTGCTGAAGGGGATGGGAGTGGGGGGGATGGGGTAACCGGGTGATAGACATTAAGGAGGGCATGTGATGTAATGAGCACTGGGTAATATATAAGACTGATGAATCACTGGCCTCTATCTCTGAAACTAATAATACATTATATGTTAACTGAATTTAAATTTAAAAAATTAAAAAATAAATAAAATAAAGCAGGCTCCATGCCCAGCGTGCAGTCCAACGCAGGGCTTGAACTTAAGACCATGAGATCAAGACCTGAGCTGAGATCAAGAGTCAGATGCTTAACTGACTAAGCCACCCAGGCACCCCTATGATCTATTAAGGCAGATTGTTGCTCAACTTCTAGCTGCTCCACTAGTCAGCTGTGTGATCTTGAATAAGTAAATTCCTCTCTTTATAAGCTTCATATTATCTATAAAAAGAGGATATTAACACCTGCCTCAAAAAGCTGTTTTCTGAAAGGATTAAAGGAGATAATGCATGTAAACCATTTAGTAGAGGCCCTGCCTGTGTAAGTGTTATCATCATCATCCTCTCTTTGAAAGGCAGGGAACATATAATACTATTTTGTCTCCTTCACAGTGCCGAAGTATGAAGTGTTCAAATATTTGTAATTTGAAAAATCAAGACATAATCTAAAATATGGTCATTTATTTCCTCCCACATTATATACCCACTGTTAGGAGCATCAACAAGCAATAGCAGTAAAATCCTTTTGTTCTCTGTGCTCCCCCTCTAGTGGTGATCCTAAGAAGCTAAAAAAATAGCAAAAACTAGAAGGATACATGATATAAAAACACAGTATGGAACCAGAGGACAAGAAGTCATGGGGATGTAATATAGTTAGTTCATACTGTACTGTATATTTCAAAGTTGCTAAAGCAGTAAATATTAAAAGTTCTTCTCACAAGAAAAAATATATGTAATCACATGTGGTGAAGGATGTTAACCAGACTTATCATGGAAATCATTTCATAATATATTCATATATCAAATCATTATATTGTGCAACTGAAACTAACAATATTATATGTCAATTTTATCTCAATTTTAAAAAAAGAATTCAGGATAAACTGTCAAAATAAACTTCAAAGTGAACAGCTAGCTCCCTCAGGCAAGATATGCAGGCTTAATTCACCTATAAACAGAAGACATCTAATGCAATTTTCTAAAATGCTTCTCAAGGTTAAGTTGTTCCCAAAAATTCATTCATAGAAAGCTCTAAATTAAGCAAAACTAAGTATTTTCCTGTTCTGTGAGACTCTGCAGATCCTTTATGAGTTGTGATTTCCCAGAAGTTTTTCTCAAACTATAACCAGCAAATCTTTTTTCTAGTAGACTGCCTATCGCTATTGTTAACAATGGCTGGGGAATATCTACACTAGAAGCTTATATAATTATATTATTAATAAAGAATTAGGTACTTAATATTTAGCCACAAGTTAAAAAAACAATCATGCAAATGGAGTGCCTGGGGGGGCCCAGTCAGTTAAGCATCCGACTCTTGATCTCAGCTCAGGTCTTGATCTCAGGATCTTGAGTTCAAGCCCCGCACTGGACTACACTGGGCATGGAGCCTACTTAAAAATCATGCAAATGGATAACATGAGATCAGAGGACACACTGAGAATGATCTTAAAGAAACATATCTCAAAATGAAATGCATTAAAAAAAAAATTTTTTTTTAAGATTTTATTTATTTATTTGAGAGAGAGGAGAGAGTGATTTATTTGAGAGAGACAGACAAGCGGGGAGGAGAGGGAGAAGCGGGCTTCCCGCAGAGCAAGGAGCCCAATGCGGGGCTCGATCCCAGGGCCCTGGGATCATGACCTGAGCCAAAAGCAGACGCTTAACCGACTGAGCAACCCAGGTACCCGAAAATGGAATGCATTTTAATTAAATCTTTAGATATAAGCAAGTATTCTTGATACTTTATATACATATTTAATATATGTAAGTCATTTCATAATACTTGTATTAGTTTAATAAAAAAATAATATAAAACTAATCTATTTAGTGAAGACGTAATTTCCACAGACTTTAAAATGATTTATGAAGTACTAAAATATGCCATTATTTCCTCATCAGTATCAGAAAAAAAGAACCAGCACTAGGAATATTTTTAAACTGCATATAAAATAGTAAAGGTGAGATCTTTACCTGGGATTTCCTCTTAGTGCAGCATGGTGTAGAGCATTAAATCCATTATTGTTTGTAATGGTAACATCTGCTCCAGCTTCTAGAAGAACTGCCAGAATGTCATCACGTTTCTTACTTATTGCATCATGAAGAGGGGTATCACCTTCAGAATCCTTTTTTTTTTAATTTAGAGAGACTTTCATTAGTTCTTGAATCAAACATCACATGTAATATTAGTATGTATACTGAACTACTAAACAGAAGCCATATCCAGTAACCTTCAATAAACAACCTGTGTTAAATTTTAAGATGTAGGCAAGAAACATTAGCCTCATTATATTAAACTCATACTCAATCTAGATGGAGAACACAATGAACATGTTGTAACCTACCAAAGAAAAGGAAAAATTAAAAAGTACCCTCAAATATGATTCAGCTAATTACAAAAATTAATGAGGTGAAAAGCTGCCCCCAAAATTCATTAGTTTAAAATGGCCTACTATACCAGATTCCTACCAGTCAGTAATCACTATGCCCTAAACTTTCAAAACAAACCTACACCAGTCTTGGGGCCTTAGAGCAATGAATTGAAAGTCAGTAGTCCTTAACCTTGGCTGCACATTCAGAATCTGTAGGGGAGCTCTTAAAAAGATACCCAGGCACAGGGGGCCTGGGTGGCGCAGTCAGTTAAGCTTCCGGCTCTTGGTTTCAGCTCAGGTCATGATCTCAAGGTCGTGAGATTGAGCCCTGTGTCAGGCTCCATGACTGACACAGAGTCTGCTTGGGATTCTCTCTCTGTTTCCCTCTGCCCCTCCCGCTCATGCATGAGTACGCATTCTGTCTCTAAAATAAATAAATACAGGGCACCTGGGTGGCTCAGTTGGTTAAGCGACTGCCTTCGGCTCAGGTCGTGATCCTGGAGTCCCGGGATCGAGTCCCATATCGGGCTCCTTGCTCAGCGGGGGTCTGCTTCTCCCTCTGCCCTCTTCCCTCTCGTGCTCTCTGTCTCTCATTCTCTCTCTCTCAAATAAATAAATAAAATCTTTAAAAAAATAAAATAAAATAAATAAATACATCTTAAAAAAAAAAAAAAAAAAAAAAAGACACTCAGGCTGTTCTCCAGGACAACTAAACCAGAATCTCTAGGGGTAAGACCCAGGCATTAGCAGTTTTTCAGAGCCCCCCAGCTGAATATATTATGTAGTCATGGGTGAAAATATTAATCTAAATGTTGTCAAGGGGCAGGAAAGTGGCTAATTAATCAAAATAGAAACAAATGTAAAAGAAAATTTAGCAGTCTCGGTCTTCCTTTTTTTCAAGCTGACTACTTTTTTCATCAATCAACTGATTTAGTAGATTATCTGCATAAGTGGGTAATTTAGACCTCATTTATTCCATAGTTTCATAAGTACTATTCTCAGTTAAGTCATACCTATGGCTTATACCATGGTTGCTAAGTTCAGCCTGCCACCTGTTTTTGTAAATAGTTTTATTGGAATTCAGCCATACACATCCATTTATGTATTATCGACGGCTGTTTTCATGCTACAATTGCAGCACTGGATAGTCATGATAGAAACTACATGAAAGCCTAATTATCATCTGGCCCTTTACAGAAAAAGTTGGCCAATCCCAGGCATATCCTCATCTACCCTCATAACAAATTCCTAACCCAAGTTCAATCCAACCAGCCACTTTCTAGCCTCCTATCTAGTGGCACTAAAAATTCATAGTCTTCAACTTGAGATAGGTTGTTTTTTTTTTTTAAGATTTTATTTATTTATCAGAGAGAGAGAGTACAAGTGAGAAACAGAGAGCACAAGCATGGGGAGCGTCAGGCAGAGGGAGAAGCAGGCACCCCACTGAGCAAGGAGCCTGGTGTGGGATTCGATACCAGGACCCTGGGATCACGACCCGAGCCAAAGGCAGACGTTTAACCAACTGAGCCACCCAGGCATCCCAAGAGATGGGCTCTTAATATGGCTGGAATAAGCTTCTACCGGCCCTGATCGTCCTTCCTTCTGGTCCCCACAGTAGCTATTCCAAACATTTATCACTCTTCTCAATTACCTTTTCTATACCTATTACTCCCCATTCACTCTCAACAGATGACTTTGTCTGCCATTTCAGACCCCAAAAAATCAACAGGTACAAATTATCTCTCCTTCAAGAGATCAACACCCTCTAATTCCTCCCCCATCTTCCAATTCTATAATCCACTTAGAGGCTCTAAGTTCCAAACCCTGTCAGTTCCAAAATGCTATGCCTCAGAAATATCAGTCTCTGATAACCATCTAGCTGAATAAAATCTCCAATTCTTTCAGTTCTCAAACCCTCAGTCTCATTACTCCTATTTTTCTTCTTTGTTGCTTCTCTGACATCTATCCAATCGAATCCATCTGGCTGCTAAAACTGTGGACAGGAATCATCTCTTAAGTAACTCTTGCCTCAAAAATTAGGTCCTACTGAAAATCAACCCTAAAACCCTGTATATTTTCCAAAACAGAAAATCTTCCTAAACTAATGACTAGACCAAGACCCGAAGATTATAACTGAAATAATTTAGATAAAGTAACTCTCATTAAATGCAGCCTATTATACTTCTTAAGCTGCTGAAGCTGTCATGATCAATAAAGTTAAATCAATTCATAAGCTGATATTTTTGCAAGGAAGTCCCCATCCCCACCCTCCAATATAAAACCAATCTACTGACACTTTCCTTAAAAAGTCTTTTCTAAGAAGAACAGCTGCCAATTTTATCACATGATCAAACAAAAATGAACTGATAACAAAGGAATGCTTACCACAGAACTTAGTATTTCCTCTTAACAGAATCCTAGCAACGCCTGCAGAATATCTGTCATTAAAGATTTTACCTGGAGACTAGGATGACAGCCGAAGTCCAATAAAGTCTTCACGACCTGCAGATGGCCTTTATTGACAGCGATATGAAGTGGCGTCTGTCGGCGCTTGTTGCGAGCATTCAAGTCAGCACTGCCCCGATGCAGTACTTCTATAACAGCACCTTCGTCTCCAAAAGCTGCATGGTGAACAGCTCTATCTCCATCTTTATCCTAAACATCAGTATTTAAATCTGAATTAGTGAGCAAATATTTTAGAAAGAAAAATAAAACCTGAAGCTATAATAATTCAGTAAGAATTGATGTGAGAAAAGAAAACACAGAATGGAGTCCACAAAATAACTTGAAATGAAATTCACTTGAATAGTGATTAACTCCAAAGATAAATGATGAACCTGAATCAATATACTATGTCACATACATACTAGACCAACACTTATATCAGAAGTAGTCTGATCTTTCATTACTCTTAATTTATCAGCCATGATGATAAGCCAACATTAAGAAAAATGCTAAATTATGATACAACTATGTATATAAACATTTTTCCATTTAAAAATTTTACAAAGGCTTTTTAATGACATAAAAATTATATAAACATTAGTTGAGTAATTTAAAGAGGAAGAAAGGATGCCAAACTGTAATCTCAATTAACTTTGAGACCATATTAACACTGGTTATCTCTAGCTGGTGAGCATATACTTTTCTGTATATTCAAGAACAGAAAAAAATTAAGTACCACCATAAAAGATAAAAATGAAACACAAATCAGTGTAACTTCATATATCCAAAATTCCAAAACTATTTCAGAAGAATTAAGTAGGTATGCCTTACCTTTTATAATAGGCCTATTTCTGGAGATGAGAGGTAGAGAAAGACCCGATTGCTTAAATTTTTTTTTTTTTAATGTAGGAAACTTTTTTTTTTTTTTTAAAGAGAGAGAGTGTGTGCAAGCACGGGGTAGGGGTGCAGAGAGAGAGAGAGGGAGCGAGAATCCCAAGCAGACTCTGCAGAGCCCAGTGCAGGGCTCAATCTCATAACCCTGAGACCATGACCCCAGCCAAAATCAAGAGTCCAATGCTTAACTGACTAAACCACCCAGGCGCCAAGAAACTACTTTTTAAAGAGGAAAAAAAATGCCTGTCCTGCACCATGAAGATAATATACATACCACACCAAAAAAGAAGTCCCATTACTTTGCTAGATGCAGACAGAGATGGGTATTATAAGGATACTATCTTTATTCCAGACTACATCTCAAATTTTAACACCCAGAAGTAAGCATGTTTTAAGACTTTCTCCAGAGCAGTGGTTCCCAACCCATAGTCCTACCCCTCATGGACTCCAGCTTTAGCAAGTGGTTTGAAAATCCATATAGTATTCAGGATTATTTGAACTACTTTTCACGGATTTAAATTAAAAACAAAACAAGAGTTCATTCAAAACAGCTGCTGAATTCAAAATAGTCTTTGGTCTTAACGTATTTTCTCAGACAGATATTTAAAGTAAAACTGCTCGTGTAGGAGTCCACAACAATTTGACAGCCACCCTTTTTTTTTTTTTTTAAGATTTATGTATTTATTTTTTATTTGACAGAGAGAGAGACACACACAGCAAGAGAGGGAACACAAGCACTTTTATCCTACCCCAATCTATTCTTCACACACACACACACACAAATTCCCTCTGTAAAGCACACAATTTATGTTTAAAACTCTTTAATGTAACTCTACTATATAACGAACTAACCTCTTTTAAAGCCTACTTCTGTGGACCACACCTGCTGCCCGTCATCGTCCCACATATAAAACTTTAACTTACCAACTTATTTGACCCACTATGTTCACGTACAACTTATTTGACTCCAGACTTCAATGCTCTTATTCATCACCTTGTTGGCTTAGAATAGACATCCTTTACAACTCAACTCAGGCAACCAACCCCTCCCCTCTGAAACCTCCACTCTCACAAAATTCTTTTATTATCACACTGTAGTATAATTATTTGTTTCCAAGTACATTTCTTTGACTTTGAGCATATTGGGGGCTACAACTGTATCTTCATCATCTTTATTCCCAGGAATCTGGAAACTACATACACTAGAAAATAACAATTAAATTTATTTCGTTTTTCTTCCAAGTAAAAAACTCAGTTGCACAAACATCTTAACTAATAGGGTTTGCTGCTTTTTTCTGACTCCATCTTAAGTATTTCAAATAAACCTAATAAAAAAAAGCTCATTATTATGACTCTGATACTGGGGGATAAGAGGGTAGAAAGAACCAAGATCAGTTTTAGATTTAATTTGAGGCCCCTGCACAAATCCAAATTCACAGTGCCTACTAGCTAGTAAGAACCAAAATGGGTATTGAGTTGAATCTTTAACATGCCTTAATTACGTTTTTTAAATGATTTTTTTTTTACCGTGGGAAAATACAAGAAACATAAAATTTACCATCTTAAACATTTTTTAGTGTAAAGTTCAATGATATTAAACACATTCATCCTGTTATGCACCCATCACCACCATCCATCTCCAGAACTCTTCGTTTTACAAAACTAAAACTATACATTTCACACAGTAATTCTCCATTGTCCCTCTCCCCAACTCCTGGAAACCATCATTATACTTTGTCTCTATGATTTTTGACTACTCTAGGTACTTCATATAAATGGAAGCATACAGTATTTGCATTTTTGCAATTGGCATCATGTCCTCAACAGGTTAATCTATATTGTAGCATGAGTCAGAATTTCCTTCCTTTTTAAGACTAAATAATATTCCATTTTATGTATATACCACATTTTGTTTAGTCATTCATACATCATGGACACTTGGGTTGTTTCCAAGTGTTAATTATTGTGAATAATGCTATGAACATGGGTGTAAAAATATCTCTTTGAGACCCTAGTTTCAACTCTTTGGGGTATATAACTCAGAAATGCAATTGCTGGGTCATACAGTAATTCCATTTTTAACAAACCTCCATACTGTTTTCCACAGCAGCTATACCATTTTACATTCCCACCAACAGTCCAGAAGGGTTCCAATTTCTCCACATCCTCACCAACACTTATTTTGTTCTGTTTTGTCTTTAAAGATTTGTCAGAAAGAGAGAGAGAGAGAGAGAGAGAGAGCAGCACAAGCAGGGGGAGGGGCAGAGGGAGAAGCAGGCTCTCCGCTGGGCAGGGAGCACCATGTGGAACTCGATCCCAGGAGCCTGGGATCATGACCTGAGCCGAAGGCAACCGCTTAACCGACTGAGCACCCAGGCATCCCTGTTTTGTTTTGTTTTTATAGTAGCCATCTGACTAGGTGTGAGGTGGTATCTCATTATGGTTTTGATTTGCATTTCCCTAATGATTTGTGACATTTAGCATTTTTCATGTGCTTATGAACCATTCATATATATTCTCTGGAGAAATGTCTACTCAAGTCCCTTGCCCAGCTGTGCATCAGGTTTTTTGTAGTTGCTGAGTTTTCAGAATTCTACATATATTCTGGATATCAACCCATTATCAGACATACAATTTGCCAGTATTGTCCCACATTCTGTAAGCTGCCTTTTCATGGTTGATAGCATCCTTTGGTGCACAGAAGATTTTAATTTTCATGAAGTCCAATTTGTCTACTTCTTCTTTTGTTGCCTGTGCCTTCAGTGTCAATGCCCACCAAATCACTGCCAAATCCAATGCTGGGAGCTTTGCCCTATGTTTTCTTCCAAGCTTTCACATTTCAGGTCTTTGACCTATTTAGTTAATTTCCATAGACAATGTTAGGTAAGGGTCCAACTTCATTCTTTTGTACATAGATACCCTGTTTTCCCAGTACCATTTATTGAAAAAACTGTCCTTTCCCCAGTGAACGGTCTTGGCACCCTTGTCAAAAATTATTTGACCATGTATTCAAGGATTTGTTACTGGACTCTATTCCATTCCATTGGTTTATATATCTGTATTTATGCCAGTACCACACTGTTTTGATTATTGTAGCTTAGTAGTAAGTTCTGAAATCAGAAGAATTAGTCTTCCAAATTTGTTATTCTTATTCAACATGGTTTTGGCTATTTGGGGGTACCTTGAAATGACATACTGAATTGTAGGATGGATTTTTCCATTTCGGCAAAAAACATCAGTTTGGACAGTTTTGATATCATAACACTACAAATTCTTCCAATCCATGAACATGAAATATGTTTCCACTTACTTGTATCTTCTTTAATTTCTTTCAGCAGTGTTTTAGTTTTCACTGTACAAGTCTTTCACCTCTTTGGTTAAATTAATTCCTAAGTAGTTTTTTTATTTTTGATGTTATTATAAATGGAGTTGTTTTCTTAATATCCTCTATTGATTGTTGACGGTTAATGTACAGAAATGAAACTAGATTCTGTGTTTTGCTACTTTGCTGAATGTCTTAATTAGTTCTGAAAGTTTTTTGTGTGGAACTTTATGGTTTTCTACATATAGGATCATATAATCTGCAGAGATAATTTTACTGCTTCCTTTCCAATGTGAATGCCTTTTATTTCTTTTTCTTGCCTACTCTGGCTAGGACTTGCAGTACCATGTTGAATATGAGTGGAAAAGTGAGCATCCTTATCTTTTCCTTGATCCGAGAGGACAAGTTTTCAGTTTTTCATATATGGCTTTTAATATGTCAAGATAGTTTCCTTCTATTCCTAGTTTGCTGTTTTTTTATCATAGAAGGGTATTGAATTTAATCAAATGCTTTTTCTACATCAATTGCAATGGTCACAGAGTTTTTCCCCTTCATTCTGTTAATGTGGTATATATCACATTGATCAATTTATGTATGCGAAACCATCCTTCATTCCAAGAATAAATCCAACTTGGTCATGGTGTATAACCCTTTTAATATGCTGAATATGGTTTCTTAGTATTTTACTGAGAATTTTACATCAATATTCACAAGGGATACTGGTTTATAGTTTTCTAATACTATCTTTGTCTGGCTGTGATATTAGGGTAATGCTGGCTTCATAGAATGAGTCAGTAAGTGTTCTCTATGTTATTTTGGAAAAATTTGAGAACAAATGGTTTTAGGGGCAAGCCTGTTGGGACCCCCCCCCCGGGAGTTTTTCTGTATCCTCACTTAATAAAACTCTATCATTTTATTCACACACACAAAAAATGGTGTTAGTTCTTCTTTAAATGTTTGGTAGAATTCATCAGTGAATCAATCAGGTCAAAGGCTTTTCTTTGTCAGGAGTTTTGTTTTGTTTTGTTTTGTTTTAAAGATTTTATTTATTTGACAGAGAGATACACAGCGAGAGGGGAACACAAGCAGGGGGAATGGGAGAGGGAGAAGCAGGCTTCCCGCCGAGCAGGGAGCCCGATGTAGGGCTCAATCCCAGGACCCTGGGATCAGCACCTAAGTGGAAGACAGACGCTTAACAACTGAGCCACGCAGGCGCCCCTGTCAGGAGATCTTTTATTACTGATTCAATCTTCTTACTAGTTATAGGTATATTCAGATTTCCTGAATTTTCATGATTCAGTCTTAGTAGGTTTTGTGTTTCTAGGTATTTGTCCAGTTCATCTAGGTTATCTCATTTGTTGTCATATAACTGTTTACAGTACTTTCTTATAAACCTTTCCTTTTCTGTAGAATTGGTAGTAATGTCCCCACTTTCATTTCTGATTTTAATAATTTGAGTGTTTTTTCTTAATCAATCTAGCTAAATAAACATTTATCAGTTCTGCTGATCAAAGAACCAACTTGTGGTTTCACTGATTTCCTCCACTGCTTTTCTATTGTTTTATTTATCTCTGCTCAAATATTTATTATTTCATTCCTTCTGCTATCTTTGAATTTAATTTTTTTCTAGTTCCTTAAGTTGTGAAATTAGGTTGATCTGTGATCAATTTTTTAAATGTAAGCATTTATAGCTATAAATATCCCCCTTAGCACTGCTTTCACTACATCCCACAGGTTTTAGTATGTTCTGCTTTTGTTTTCATTCATCTCTAAGTATTGTCTTATTTCCCTCGCAATTTCTTTAATCCATTCATTGCTTAAAAATGTTATTTAATTTCCACAAATGTGTGAATCTTCCAGTTTCTCTTCCATTATTGATTTTTAACTTCATCAAAGTGTCAAAGAAAATACTTTGTAAGACATCTACCTTTTTAAATCTATTGAGACTTAATTTGTGACTTAACATACAGTCTACCACAAAGAACACACGAGGTGCATTTGAGAAGAATGTATACGCTGTTGTTAGGTAGAGTGTTCTGTACATGTCTATTAGCTCTAGTTGGCTTTATTGTGTTGTTCATGTCCTCATATTTCTTTACTTATCTTCTATCTTGTTTTCTATACATTATTGAGAATAGAATACTGAAGTCTTAAACTAGTATCGTAAAAATGTCCTTTTCCCTTCACTTCTGTTAATTTTTTTCATATGTTTGTATGGTCTATTATTAAGTATATAAATATTTATAATTGTTATATCTTCGTGCTGTATGGTACTTTTTATTAATATACAATGTCCTTAGTCTCTTACAACCTTCATGATTTAAAGTCTGTTTTGGGGCGCCTGGGTGGCTCAGTTGGTTAAGCGACTGCCTTCGGCTCAGGTCATGATCCTGGAGTCCCAGGATCGAGTCCCGCATCGGGCTCCCTGCTCGGCAGGGAGTCTGCTTCTCCTTCTGACCCTCCTCGCTCTCATGCTCTCTGTCTCTCATTCTCTCTCTCAAATAAATAAATAAAATCTTAAAAAAAAAAATAATAAAGTCTGCTTTGTCTAAAATTAGTATAGCTATTCCTGCCCTTTTTTGGTTACTATATGCATTAATATCTTTTCCCATCCTTTCACTTTAAACCTATTTGTATCTATGCATCTAAAGTGAGTCTCCTATACACAGAGTATATTAGATCATTTTTTAATCCCTTCTGCCAGTCTCTTTTATAGTTTAATCCACCTATATTTAAAGTAATTATTGATAAGGAATAACTTACTTCTGTCATTTTGCTGTAAGTTTTCTAGATGCCACATAGCTTTTGTTGCCTCATTTCCTACATTACTCTTTTATATTTAGTTGATATTTTGAAGTAAAAAACATTTTACTTAACTTCAATAACATATAAAAATTCATTTAAAAGCTTTGCACAGTGGCAGTATCATAGCCAGTGAGGTTTATCCGAGGCACAATTATTGCTAATTGAAAACTCATTTACAGGGGCGCCTGGGTGGCTCAGTCAATTAAGTATCTGCCTTTAGCTCAGGTCATGATCCCAGGATCCTGGGATCGAGCCCCATGTTGGGCTCCTTGCTCAGTGGGGAGTCTGCTTCTCACCCCTCCTTCTGCCCCTCCCCCTGCTCGTGTTTTTTCTCTCTCAAATAAATAAAATCTTAAAAAACAACAAAAACAAACAAACAACAACTCATTTACAGCTCTATCCGCAACCCTTTCAGTTACTGTTATCACGAAATTACAATTTTGTACATTGTGTAATCAAAAACATAAACTAATAATTTTTTAAAATCCATCAGTTTCTTAAATTATATATAGAAAACAAAATGTGGATTTACAAACCAAAGTTACGATAATGCTAGATTTTAGACTAATAATTTTTTTTTTTAAGATTTTATTTATTTATTTGACAGAGAGAGAGACAGTGAGAGCAGGAACACAAGCAGGG